>NC_142578.1:8382500-8688333 GCF_041283825.1 Pyrus communis
TGATATATATATTCTCCTCCGTTATTAGAACTGAAAATCTTAACTTTGGTCTGAAACTAAGTAGAAACCATTATACAAAATTCTTGAAGAAGCGAAGAGACATCACTCTTATTCTTCATCAAGAACACCTAAGTTAATCGAGTACAACCATCAATAAAAGTAACAAACCAATGAAATCCATTAGAAGTAACCTTCGCCAAACCCCACACACCAAAATGTATCAAATCAAATGGCAATCACTTATGGGAAAGGAAGTATGATGACTTTTCGCTATGACGCATGTTTCACACTTGAACTCTGAATCACTGCAAGTGTGAAACAAAGAAGGAAATAGATGCTTCATATAACTGAATGATGGACGTCCTAAACGTCGATGCCACAACCAAATTTGATGTCTATCATCCACTTTAGCACTTAGAACTTGATGATTATTTGAACTTGAAACAACAGTATCCTCTATAATCAAGATGTACAAACCCCCAATTCTTTTACCACGACCAATTATCTTCTGAGTTTGAATGTCTTGAAAATAACAATACATGGGGTAGAAGTGAGCGGAACAATATAAGGTATTAAGTAGTTTTCCTATTGATAAACAATTACACTTAACATCAGGAATAAATAAAGCATGGACCAGTGATAAGGTCATAGTAAGAAAGATAGTGCCTTCACCCTTCACAGAGGAAGATGCTCCATTTGCACTAGTAATATACGGATCACGAATATAGTCACATAACTCATCAAACACTGTAGGATCACCGGTCACATGATCAGTGGCCCCAATATCAATTATCCATATATTTGTTCCACCAAGATGCGTAACAACACTATGATTATATTGGGCCATTTAGCTAAACCACGAACAATAAGGGCACAAAAGATACACAGAGGAATTAAAACAATTTACCAGAACACTTTAGCAGATCACTGTTCACGGGGCACTGAAGTAGATTACTATTCATGGCACTGTAGCGTGTCACTGTTCAATATATATATATATTTGAATGAAGGAAATCACGACAAAAGTGGGTACAAAATTAAAGCACACAAGTCACCAAGAGTGAACTACTCTGATGCCAAGTTAAATTAAACATGGTAAATACCAAAAATATATATGACAATATTTGGGAATTTCTTGTATATTCATTAGTCTCCAAAGTGGAATATATATAAGAGTTACATTTGGTATTATATATGTGCTTCGTCAATGTGGAACAACAGACTACTATTTACACTTTCACTAATATACAACTCGCAAGAAAAAGAACCACAAGGAGAAAAAGAAGAGAGAAAGGAAAAGGAAGGTGAGGCTTGCTGCCGATCCATGGAGCTAAAGCCATGGGTAGGCGGCTAGGTGCAAGTTTCTCATAGTAAAAATGAAGTCTCTTGTGAGTACGCATGGATGATCATCATCACAAAATAAAACTTTTTCTTCAAGTGTTATTTAATAATTTGGCATGCGCTTCATTCGTGTCCGAGGCTTTCTATCATTTCTGTTGTTAATAGGAAGAACATGTTTTGTTTGTTAAGAAGATCAAGAATAATCGATCACACAAATTACCATGAACCCTTTTTTTTATTTTATTTTTTTTTTTTGTGTGAATATTTTTAAGACATGGAAGTCGAACTTTGCACCTTTTTCGACATTGTGGATGAGAAATTCCAGCAGAGAATAGCTAGTCAACAGTGAAGCTATCAGCTTCGACTTTCAAATGTAAATATTCTTCCCCTCTAGCAGATGTGACTATTGACTAAGCCTGCCACGCGCTCGTTCTTTGCTGAACAAGCTTCTGCAAATCCGAAGTGTGAGTTACGGACATTCAAGAACTGGCTCTGGACACCCAACTTCAAATACATTTCTTTTAGTTGTGACCATAGTAAACTTTTGGGTGTCCGAAGAGTATCCTTACTTTCTTAGGCCCTTCCTATCAAATCACCAATCTTTATCATTCTTTTGTACCAAGTTGCAAATAATGGTGTATTAGCTCTGTGGTTTTTTGGGCTTTTGGGCCTCAGTCCTCCAAACAACAAGAATTGGTAACAAAAACCAATTCGATGATCTATTTTCTTCCTTTTTTTTTTTTTTTGTATAGAAAATACTAGGAAGATTATATTAACAATACCGGGAGTTTTTCGTTAAAGTTCCATAAAATGTAATCTATCTAGAATTACTATATATTACATAAATTATCATTTTCTAAAATAAAAAATAAAAAATTCCTACGACAATTACACATTGTATGTATCAGTTTATCTATGTACAAATAAATAACATTTCTTGCAAAAAAAAAAGTTTGATATTTGTGCATGAAGTTTTTTTTCGTGATTTTAATGAATTATGTTTCCTATATGTGAACTGTATTAACATATGACTATAAATGATAACTTACAACTCTATTTATTATCGTTAAATGAGTTTAAATTTCGAGACCAATATAGTGAATGAACACAAATCATTCAATCTTTTTACAAATAAATTATAAAGATGGAAAAGGGCAAGTGGGCATGCCAATTTGCCAAGTTGATGCTAAGATCCAAATCCAATCCAATACAAATAACCCCTTGTCTCCACCAATCATTTGTCCCCAATTTAGGGTAATGGACTGATGTCCCATGTTTATTTGCACAAAATTGCCCTTCATATTCATGTTAATTTGCTCCTCTACCATATTGTTGTAGCAGCACATCATCCCAAGTTACGTATCATACACAAGGGCTATTTGGTCATTACATTTGGCCTTTCACTCCAAAGCTTTCTTCTTCCTCAAAGCTCTCACAACTGAAAAAGCTCAACTCAAAAAAATCAGAGCCTCCAATGGAGGGCTTCATCTGCGCGTTTTTAACCCTTCGCAATTAAGGTTCTGTTTTTCACTGAACCACTGCAGATCCATTTCTGCGGTTGATAAAATTAAAGGTGAGTTTTATTTATTTATTCTTTCAGAAGTACGAATTTGAAAAGCAAAACTGAAATTTTTATCTGAGCGCAATAAAAAAAAAAAAGATTGGAACTTTGAATATTTTGCTCCAAATAATTGAAAGGGAATTAGATAAACTTAATGGGTTTTTATTATTTAGTAATATATGTGTACCTGTGGGCTGTGAGAATTCAATAATTATTCTTTTTTAGTGGAAATATATTGGGTTTAGTTCTTAATTCTTTTTATTGGAAATATAGTTGTGTTTAGTTCTTAATCTGTGTTTAGTTCTCTGTTATCATTACCACAATCAGGGGTTTGTTAATTTGATATATTGAATGGTTAATGTTAAGTAAATCCTGAGTTGTTTGGTTAATTGAGGTTAGCTGCAATAATCTTGTTTCTTATCGTTGGGTTTGATTTAATTTCCAGTAATTATTATCTGTTAAGTATCTAATTAGGGATTATTTGTAAAATATGTTGGATGCTGAAAAATTAAGTAGATTGTGGTCAATTGGTGACATAGATCATTGCATATAATTGTATACAATATGCAAGTTTATGTACATTATGTTGATTTTGTTTAGATTATGTGAACTGAATATCTAAGAAAATCTCAATCTTCAGTTAAAAACGACTCCGAAAATTTGCTCGTTCGATTGCTTAAAGCATGAGCATTGTTCGCTCACATGGACAAAGCTTTACAGACCAAGCCCTGCAGATTTGGTGATCGGAAAAACAGTGATGTTGTTATATGCTTGAAGAATAGAGAAGGTACACCGAAACGGTTCTATTCCCACTCCTTGGTTCTGATAAATAGGAGCAAGTACTTCGCCAACCGGCTATCTCACCCGAGCTCTAGTGATTGCATTAATATACATTGCTCAGAGGTTAACTATGATCACCATGTCAACCTGTTGAAGCTGCTTTATCTTCCAGCAGACCCAATTTTGGACTCGTTCGACTCTGTTAAATCTGCACTTGGTATTCTTCAGGTAGCAGTTGCCTTCCAGTGTGAAGAGATTGCGCGCTGCTGCATCCAGTACTTGGAAGCTGTTCCTTGGGAGGACAAAGAAGAGGAACTTATTCTAAAAGCAGTTTCAAAATTGGGTCCAATAGCAATGCCGATATTAGCCAGGATCCAACCTGTTGATTTAGCTGCCACCAAAAACGTTTTTGTATCAGCAGTTCGCGTTGCCACATCCATTTCTGGACCATGTCCTCCATTCGGTAATGAGCTTAAAACTTCTGCGCAAGAACAAGTTGAATTCATGCTAGGAGAAGATGAGGATGCACCGTTGGTCACAGCTGATGATGAAGTAAAATCAGTGTTGAGAATGGGTCTATTGCAGATTTATTCGACGTTTGAAAAGGAGTTGTCTGCCCTACTTTTGGAGCCCGACCTTGTATCTGACAGGGCAGAGGAGAAAATATTGCATAGTTTATCTGATCTCGAGTGGATGTGTAACATACTCGGGAAGATGGATTTGATGAAGGATTTCGTATCCAACTGGGCTGAAAGCTCGAGCAACGTTTTAGGAGTAGTCGAGGATAAAAAACTTGATTCTTTTATGTGGGGTTTGAAAATTAAGCTAATAGAAGTAACTGCTAAAGTCTTGGAAGCAGTTGGCTATGGCAATGTGATTCTTCCAACTCCAATCCGCGTCTTGTTACTAAAGACATGGCTGCCTTATATAAGGAAGATGAAGCCCCTCTTGGATTCAAAGGGTTGCGAGGGAACGGGTTTTCCATACAAGATGAGCGAAGACTTGTGCCAGAGCATTGAAGGGGCCATGGTGACATTAGTGCTGGCATTGCCTTCGAATGATCAAGCGGACATTCTGGCAGACTGGATGGGAGCCGAGCAGGTCAGGTATCCAGACTTGAGCGAGGCGTTTGAGGTGTGGTGTTTTAGAACGAAGTCTGCAAAGAGAAGATTAGTGGAGGGATTGGATGGGGCTGGCAATGCAACTGTGAGCCTCTGAATTTTTTTTTTTTTGCTTTGGCCTCCTTATGTGTTGTAAGATTAATATTCTGTTGAAATAGGAAGAAAGTTAATTGGTCGTTGATGTTATATTCTTGCATTTTGACATTATTAAGCTCCTTTGAAAGAATTGAGCTTTATATCAATATAGTTTCCAAATTCCAACCGTTACAATTTATTCTCCCCCACAAGAACACAAGTAAATGTTATGATCCCATTTGTGGTTTTTAGAAAATGCTTCTATTTGAACTTAGGGTAAATGATGCACAACATTTAGAACGTCTCAGATTATGAAGCAGTTCGACAAGCGTCAACCTAAGAAAAATAGGTTTTAAAAATTCTTAAGATTGGGGGGCTTGATGTTCGATTTGGGACCATAATACGTCATTTTAAAGAGAACCAGACTGTTCTTGCCAAATTCTGACCTTAATTTGCAATTTGAGATTTTCCATTTTTGGCTTTCCGTTGCATTAATAAACATATTGGTATGTTTGTTTATTTGAAACGCATTTAGGAATACGAAAGGGAGCGAGAGAAGTATGAATGTAATGGCGAGTTCTCTATATATTGACTTTTAGATTTGATCTAATAAAAAAAAATATCATGTGTTTCTTGTTTTTTAAAAATTTCAAAAAAAATTAATGAAATTTCTATTATTTTCTAAAATAATAAAGCATGTATTAAAATATAATTGGACAAAATTAAAAGGTAAGTACACGCAAGTATTATCCATAAATCTAATTCGAATTTTGTTACGTAGAGTGGTGTGGAGGCTAACCATCACAAACATCCAATTGTTTTCTTTTATCTCTAGTATTAGAAATACTTTTAATCTCCAAAGAAAAAAAAAATTAAAAAGCAATTCCTCAAAGCATATTTGAAAACACACTTGGGGTTTATAATTTTTATTTATTTATTTTTGATAAGAAACGATAGAGTGATATTTTATTGAACTTCACAAACAATTACAAGGGTTGCCAATCGGGTACATAAGCCCTAATGATCAAAAAATTGATCTGGAGTAAATTTGCACAAGTAAACAAACAACAATAAACCCTGGCTACCACAAGCACTGCCCTACCCTACAAGATGTCTCCAGTACGAATTTAACACTAGCAAACACATAGGTCATTGCACAAGTGTGATGCCACATATAATCATTGCAAGCGAGACCGCAATAAGTCATCATTGAAAGACACAAAACAAAACAAAACAAAACAAATGATATTTTGAAAACGCACTTTTCTTCAATAATCAGAATTCTTTTGTTGTTGGAAACATAGTTTTTTTTTGGGGGGGGGGGGGGGGGGTGGGGAGGGGAGGGTTTATTTGGGGTAGTGTTATTTGGGTAGTAATAGAATTGACTTTTTAATGTAAAAATGTGGTTTTTCGTTAAAGTGAATAGTACTAGAAGCTTTTCGTTAAAGTTTCCTAAATTAAAATCAATCGGTAAGTAACCATGATTTTTTTAAGAGAGTTTTAATGAAAAGTCTGCGGTACTGTTCATCTTAACAAAAAATCATATTTTTCTACTAAAAAATCAATCATGTATTATTTGTTTTACATTTTATTTTATGTTTATCATTAAAACTCAAAGTTTTCAAAATTTTTTATTAGTTTCTTATTTTTTTATTTTTTAATACAAAGTCCGATTGAGATGAAATATAGTTAGGTAGAGCTCTTGGCACCGACTCCATCACCCACCGTTAAATATATTCATCATCAATCATACTCCTTCGCTCCAATTCCATTTTTCTAATTTCCTAAGTAAATTATTTAATCAACCACGAGCTTAAAAAATGGATTACGAGACTTTTTTTCAAATTAAAAATTAGATATCTCGGTTCAAAATTTGTTGTTGATTTAGAAGTCAGACTTGTTGTTAGGAGAGGCTGAAATGTTTCTGTGAGTCATTCCTTCTTAGTAAAATCAGATTATACTCTTCGGCGATAAGGGATGGATAACTGTGACTTACCCGTAATTGTTCCCCATTTTTAAAGAAAAGGAAATAAAATATTAAATCCAAAAAAAAAAAAAAAAAAAAAACAAAAACACGCCAAGTCGGCAGCCCCAAAAATCCCACGAATCTCAAACTGACCTGCAACGCAACTTCCCCAAATCCACCAAAAGATCGTCTCATTTTCTTTTCGTTTTCGACGTCGGTGATGATGAGCAGCTGTTCCTTATTAACACTCCCATCATCGTCGTCGTCGTTAATCTTAATCTTCATCTCGTAGTCTCTTCCGGTCAATTAATTTCGTTTCTTAATTCCAAAAAAAATCAGCAAAAAAAAAGTCCAGAAAAAAAGAGGATCGGAAAATGTACGTAACGGCAGTGCGACCGACGGATCTGAATCGGAACACGGAGTGGTTCACGTACCCCGGAGTCTGGACGACCTACATTCTGATGGTGTTCTTCTCGTGGCTCACCGTCCTCTGCCTCTTCTCTTGCTCTCCCGGCATGGCCTGGACAGTCGTCCACCTGTCCCACTTCCTCGTATTCTCTCTCCCCAGTCTTGTTTCCTTATTTATTTGTTTCTTAGGTTAAGCTTAATCTTCTTTTTTTTTTTTCCTGTTCGATTTGGTTTGATATGGTGGCGAATTAGGTTAATTACTTTGCTTGTGATTGTGAATCTGAGTTGATGAATCGTTTAGGGTTGTTGTGATTGATGAAGAACGCATTAGCTTGAATGAATCCTACTTGAATGTGATCTTATTTTACATTGAATCGAATTGTAGAAATTTCTAAACATTAGACAGGATGTAGAAATTTCTAATCGATTAGCTGAAATTTCAAGGAATCCCGAAATTTTTATCTTCAGTTCATATAGGTCTATGTTGTTTGTGTAATCATTTTAATTTGCACGGAGGCGGAAGAGAAGAAACTACTCTCTTGTTCAGTTCTGTAGTAGAGATGGGGTAGAAAGTAGAATCGATGAACAAGTCTCTGTTCAATTATAAGCTCTCAAAAATTCAGAATCGGTACGCAGTGTGGAGGGAGAGTGAAAGAGATATTGTATTGAATTTGTTCATAGACGGTGATGCATTTTGGCATGTGTCTGTTGCCGTGATTTAACTCCAGGAAATAAGATTGAGTTTTAAGGGATCGGTATGTGGATGCTGAAGCGCAGATTTTGGTAAGCATTGGGTACAGTGGAATGAACAACTTTTATCTGAGGAATATAGTCAGAGGGTTTCCACGTTATGTTATTGTAATTTGGAATAGTAAACTTCATACTGATAAATGAAAGATTCATTTGGTTCTCACTACCCTATTAATTGAGTTGATTTGAAGCCTCTTCGAATTTGTTGCCGCTGATTTTAGTAATAAGTATCTGTTATGCGTCTTCTGGGGAAAAGTAAAACGTTTTCTGATTGTCTTCAGGTTACTTATCACTTTTTTCACTGGAAGAAAGGAACACCATTTGCAGATGACCAGGGTATCTACAACGCACTGACATGGTGGGAGCAAATAGACAATGGCAACCAGCTCACTCGAAACAGAAAGTTTCTAACTGTCGTGCCTGTTGTGTTGTGAGTACTTCAAGTTTTTCTTTATAAGCCTTCCAGATCGCTTTTTGGATAAATTATAGAATTTTTCCAATAGTTCTCACTCCTCGCACATAAACACCCTTTACTACCAAGTGAAAATGAGTAAACTAGACTAGAACAAGAAGTGCTCACTTAAGGGACTTAAATTGAGTGACAAGGGAAGGACAATGTATTTAGGGCTGCATTCACTTCAATGTATTATTGATTACAACAGTCGTTTCCGGACCAACAATTCAATACAATGTCCCTCAATTTAAGTCTCGTAGGTGAGTGCTTGTGTATATAGTCATCCATTAAGTTTGATTCAACATTGCTGTTATACAGAAGTTGCATTTTTCTGGTTAGACTTAATTTGATCATATAGAAATGCTTTTGTTAAAGCAGAAAGATGCTGATGCGATATACAACTTTCTTTCTCACATGTGCTGCTACTGTATCGAATAATCCTACCTCGGTTAGACATCTGTTTCACTTATGCATCCATCATCTTTTATTTGGCAGGTACTTGATAGCCTCTCACACGACAGACTATCAAAATCCAATGCTCATCTTTAACACACTAGCAGTTTTTGTGTTGGTAGTTGCAAAGTTCCCAAACATGCACAAGGTTCGTATATTCGGAATCAATGCTGATCACTGATATCTCTAAAAGATCAAGCATGACTATAGTTCTCTTGGTCTAATCGTTTTGGCATTCGGACATAACGGTAAAGTCCCTGTTGAAATATTGAAGCTGGAAACAGTGTATTATTTTTTTGAATGAAGTGAATTTTCTTACCCCTCCACTGCTCTCTGTTACATTCATTCATACCAGACGGATATAAAAGTGCTATCATTGCTGAGTTTCAGATTTCAGTGCACTTATTTATTTCTGGATAGAGAAGTTTCCGTCTTATTACCCCGTATTTATACTCTCCCAAAATCCTTGGGTGTATTTTTACTAATTATGGCCGGTTCCGGTCCCCGGTGACGAATAATACTGTAGAAACATAATTGAAGATGGACCCTAGACCTGTCTCCATCTTGGTTCAGTTTTCTTTCTTCGTCTGTAAGGTGCTACTGGGTTGGATGGACTCAATTTGTTTGGGCGATTGGGATTATTGAGATGAAATTTCAGGACCCTTGTTTTTTTTTTTTCTTACTTTTCAAAAGAGAATTTGAAATTGGGATCTCATAAAATAGCCATCAGATGTGTGACAACATCAATGGTTCATATTTAACTCATAGAATCTCTCAATTTTGCCCTTTAACTCCTCAAGCTAAAACGTTCTTTCTATTCTACCTCGTGATGTTGGAGACCTTGACTCTTAGACAAAGAATCTCTGTATAATGTTTTGCCGATAGAGCGATGCTACTAGGACATATGGGGAACAGTTTCAATGGCACTTTGATACTTGATGGTTTGAACCACAAGTACAAGGCCATAGGGAAAAGGTCTTACACAAGGCTTTCTATTAGTGGCGTGGGACGCCACTCTGATGGTAAACTCGTTATATGAAAGTCTTCCTCGGGTATTTTCATCAAATGATATTTGCAGTCTTCCATTTCTTTGAGTATGGATTCCCTCTGCCAAAGAAAACTTGATAGGGAGTGTTTCGTTAGGGAAAGTCCCACACACAGCGTGATCGATGTGGTGGATTAGATGAGACCAAAATACACGAGGTCACATGCTTTTGTGAGAGTAATTTTGACTAACCACATAATTATGCTGTCATACCCACGCATTACCCCCTCTTTTATTAAATTATAATTTATAACCCGACGTGTTCTAATTAAGTTCTAACATGTCATTTGGTGAGCAGATTTGATGAATGTAATTTTTCCGTGTCCAATAATAACGGTGCTCAGTTGATCATGCATACGTCTTTATCCTATGAGTTAGGTTAAGGGAGTTATAGGTTTGAAAGAATGTAAAGAGAGCAGGCAGATGTTTCACGCCTTGCCAAAAATAAAGGTTGCTTCTGTGGTTTTAACTCAAGAAAGGTAAGAGATAAAATTGGAACATGTTTTGTTTATTGAGAAAACCTAAACACAAAAACACAACACACAAGAATCCACCAACAACATTTGATCAATCAAATCCACTTTCCAGCCTTCTTTCTAATTTTTTTATTTTTATTTTAATTGATATTTTTATGTAAATAGTTGGGATGGCCAATAGATTTTTCATTTGTTGGTGATTAACTTTAGGAAAATGGGTTTGTCACTTTCATTGTCAACTTGGACCAAAGTGATCTCTATCTAATCACCAGATTTTCTCTGCTGCACATATGAACGGCCGGGATTTAAATTCGGATGCTTAGGAGAGCAAATCTGCTCTAATGACTATGGGCATGTTTGGACTCCCAAAAAAGCCCTTGGAGAAACCTAAGTTGGATTAACGTGTTATAAAATAAACCGTGAAAATTTAGCCGGAAAATGACCTCAACCATGTTAAGGGAGGGGTGGTATGGTATATTCAGTGTTTAAAATATCTAGGAAATAGTCAATTTCATTGAAATATTTGAAACACAAAAAAAAAAAAAAAAAAAAAAAAATCAAGGATCGATATGGAATGATATTTACTAATTCACTACAGAAATTTGCCATAATTCATTGTAGATTTCGAACTTAGAATTTTTGTTTTAGAAATTCTTTTCTAATTCGATTAAATCTGAATGAGTTGATATGCCTAATCCATTGCAAGAGACAACAACTATGACCGCAAACGTCAACTCACTTATTATATATGCGTCATCAATACCATCTTGTTTTTCCATAGTTTTTGTCGAATGCAATTAATATCGATATCTATATTTCTATAAATTTACATGTCGATATTCTTACATATATCCATATTTTAAATAACGAATAGTAAATACATCTTACATTTGCTTATTATACTTTTTTATATACTTTTTTTTCTTTTCATTTCTATTTATTTATAATCTTTAGAACGTAGAAATTAAAAAACAAAACAACAAAAGAGTAAAATAGTGTGTGGGTTTCATTTCTTTTATGTGTATACACACCACAAGTGGCTTACAGCAAGAGAGAATGTAATTTAAAAAATAAAAAATTTGAGAGTCCAGATCTAGATAGATCAACTTAGTGGGGTGTATTATTCTTTCTTTAGCACACTTGCCAAGGGGAATGTTTGTGGGTCCCAACAAAGACAAAAGAAAGTAGGGTTTGTCAGATCTTTCTCTCAAATCCTTCACTTGAGGGAAAAAACAAAAGAAAAGAAGGGGGTGTGGCATGGAAGCAATGATATCATTCCAGGAAATGGGACATTGCGAGGGAGTCTTCTGAACTGTTTGGATATGTGTATTTCGTCAGTAGGTGAGCTTTTGGTTGAAGTAGCAGTTTTAGGGGTTCTAATTAAAACATGGAGAGAAGTAGAAGCTGCTTTTTTTTAAAAAGTTCTTTATTACCAAGTCGCGTGGAAGGCATCAGAGTTCTTACCTGGGTCTTCCGCTAGCAAACTCTCTCCTCATATTCTTCATGGAGATCTTTGTGTAATGGCTGGAAGAATCTCTGTTTTTGAATAAAACCTTAAACTAAAATCCTGCTAAAACAACAATATTTACATACATACATACATATATATATATATTTATTTATATTTATATTTATATTGCATCCACTTCAGAACCTTACAACTTAAGTTGCAAATTCTACATATTATTTATCATACCAAGCCAACCAATTAGTGGCACATTACAGTGGAGAGGGCTGCCCATTGATTTTCTTGTAGTGATAGAACTAGAAGAAATTACATGAAATATTAAAATGGGCATCTGGTTATACAGTACATGCCATATGCCTCTTTTTTTTTCTACCCTAAAAAAATCTGGGCTGGTCTTGATTGATACCATAGCTTCTATCTTCCTTGGCCTTTTTTTCTCAAGAACACTACTTGGCTTCTTACATATAAAGAACAATGGTGGACTCCTTACATATAAGAAGTCATTCTGAAGCCAAAACTAAAATAAGCTTCAAAAACCCAGCAACATCCACTTCAAAAAAGTAAAGGAAATTCCAAGAAAAAAAGAGAAGGAAAATAGATGATAATTAAAGAAAACCCATGTATCCTATCTGTTAGTTAACTTATGAAGAAATCCAAACATTAAGTCACCCACCACCAAAGATTAATAAAGAGTTTAAAACCACAACTAAGAAAAACCCATTATGCAAATCTCTTCTTGTAATTACTAATTACCATGATCCTCCTCCTAGCATTCCAGTCCAATACCCAGCTGAATCTCCATGCTCCTTGTTCTGCTCATTAATCCCACCTCCTGAAGGAGCTTGTTTCAAATCTTCAAATGGAAACAAAAGCCTCCCACTGCTCTCTTGAACATGATGACCTTGAAGACTCCCATACCCACTTCCAAGCCCGTCAAGTGAAAAATTAAGAGTTGGCTTGAAATCCTGCATGGGATTAATTAGTCCAGAGGGACTATTATATATAGTGTTGCTGTTGTTGTTGGGGTCTGATGAGACTGGCATAGGCGTGAAGGAGTTCAAACCCCTAGAAGTCAACCCAGTGAGAAGCTCCAAGGCTGAAAGGTGGGATGTTGTTGTAGTTATAGAAGTAGAAGTTGGGGAAGAAGAAGAAATGTGGTTTTGCTGCTTGTTGGTGTTTTCGTTATTGATGTTGTTGTTTGGAAATTGTTGATGATGGTGATTAAGCAAGTGATCAGAGATAATATTCCTGAAATCTTGATTAGTGGATGGGAAAGTGAGGTTCAGATCTTGGGCTTGATTAATTTTAGGGTTTTGGTGAATCAGATCAGGAAGCCTTTTGGATGCTGAGGAAGAAGAAGTTGTTGATGGAGAATTGTTTAAGGATGAAGATCTCTTGTTCTTCCTCGAACCACCTCCAACCGGGATGTTTCTGAGGGACCCACCTTCAGTCCAGTACCTTCTGCAAGTCTTGCAGAAGTACCTTGGTTGTGTGAGGCTGTAGTTGTTGTAGTAGCAGAATTTGGTGTTCGTGGAGTTGCACCTTGGACAGTTTAGGGCTTGTTCCTTCTGAGGCCTTGCCTTCCTCTCTAAATTATTAGCTGCTGCAGGCTTAGGGCATGAGTTTGTCACTATCTCTTCTATTGGGTTCACCACAATTCCCTAAAAAAGCCAATAGCAAAAAGAAGAAGATAAATTTCAGATCAAACAAAAGAAATAATATTTGATCAGTAGTAATACTGTGAAATTAGAGAAATGGCAGAAAGACAAGCAAAACAAAACAACTGAGGAGCTGCTTTTTTAATTTACACTTTCTGAAAATTGTATTAGCCAACAACAAAAGAGAGAAACAAAAACAACAGAAGAAAATTGGGCTCTTTTTTCCTTTATCACCAAAACAAAAGGTAAAGTGAAACACCATGTTGAAGAACTGATAAAAACTAAATCCAAAAACTGAGTGGGGAGTTGCACTGAATACCATATCATATCACTATCCTTACAGAAAGAAAAGAGGAACCAAAAGGCCATTAAATATATATATATATATATATATATATGTCTAAATTATTCATAGAATTAAAAAGAGGAAGCGGAAAAAAAGTTTGATATGAAAAATGAAAAATGAAGAAAATCTGTCTACCTGTGGCCACTGAGCAGTATCCATGGCTGAAAGCTTGAGTGCACAAAGAGGGAGAGCTATAGGAAGAAGAAAACTGTTTTCCTCAAAAAGAGCGAAAAAACCACTTTTCTTGAAACTGGTTACAAAAGCTGGAAAACAAAAAAGAAAAGATTGTTTTTGAGAGGGTTTTGTTTGTGGACGTTCTGTGTATGTATGGCCCTTGCTTTATGTGTGTTGGCTAGTGTATGAGAGAGAGAGGGAGAGGGAGGGATAGAAGGGGTTTGATTTGCATAGTCAAATATAATAGGTAATTTTGGTCGACAATTTTTTAAATTACTTTTGTAAATTATATGGTGTGTTACTAGTAGAAAATAAGCACAATAATTAATATTTAAGTAATATTTCAATTATCAACATTCACATCATATAATTTACATAGATAAATCTCTCTAGAATTAATATACTAATAATTTTTTTCATTTTCAAAATATTTTATTCCTGACCTTCCGAGGGCGAATATTTTTCTGCAGATTTAGTAATTAAAAATGATGGTCCGGTGGCAATATAAAATCAAACTTTGTGCCTTGTGGGTTTTAGCTTTGGGTGTACATAAATCTGTTGGTAGAGGGTCTTTTCCCCTTTTCTGACCAGAAAATACGGCTTGCTAGTCATATTTTCTCCCCAGCCTATTCAATCACCCTAACCCTAGCTTAAGTTCTCTTTTTATTTGTAAGCTGTTTTCCGTTATAAAGATAAATAATGTTTGTTAGCTAGCATGCATGCACTGCACAGAGAAAGGAACCCTAATACGACATATAAATAATCCACATTTTTTGTGTTCTTCGAAAACTAAATGGGTCAAATTTGACAGACAAAATTAAGGCAATGGACTTGTCCAAGTTGATTTGGGGTTTTGCTGATGAATGCTACATATATAACTAAGCTAGTTAGCTAGCTACTAGAGCTTATATAGATACTACATATGTCACTATAATTTGGGGGACAACCAGACTCCAATAATTTTTCTATATCATCATGTAAAAACCATTTTTGCATGAAGCATCTAGAATGACTCACCATTCATTTCAAGGCTTGAATATGGTAATCCCTGTGGTAATGCTACTTGCCACATGGGGTCATATATATTATAGTACCAATAATTTCTGTAGCTCAATAAAGAGTCTAGGTTAATTAGCTAAGAGTTCATGAAATTAAAATGGGGAACTGCACCAACTGAAACATTTTTAATTTTTTAGCCACGGGAAGTGGTCCAGTAGAATTCCAAGTTAGGTATGCTCCTTGGTCGTGGGTTTGAGGCACTAAGCTAGCAAAAACAAGGGTGTTTCCCTAGTTGAAAGCCTTGAGGGGATGTTGTACCATTTGACAGTGGCCAGGCATGGGCTAAAACGCCTTCAGCCTTTTCGGGTTACAAGGGATTAATTAGTCTTACCTTTCAGGGTGTGGGATACAAGATACCTTAGGCTTCGGGAATTTTTTTTTTTTTTTTTCATTTTTTTGTTAAACTAGATAGTTTTGAACTTTAGATTTAGCCTACTCGTACTCATCATTCTATCTGCCCTACCATCGAGTCAACCTCAATCAAATGACCCCTTATAATAAGTGTCGAATAAAAAGTTAAACAATTTGAACTCTGTGATTATTTTTCGGATCAAAATGCACCTATGTTTAACGCTCTATCCGAGTCTGTAAATATATGTTCAACTCTTCATTCAACCATTTGTATACAGGAACACAAATTAAACCAATTTTTTTACCCAAGCTATGTAGAATTATAGAGTTTAGCAACTCAGGTAAGAAATGTTTACGGCTCATATTAAAAGGGTGCATTCATGACCACTTAAAAGAGATTCTGATATATTTCAGCACATGACATTAATCATCTTATTCTTGTCACACATGAAGTCTTGCTAATTAAGGAACAAAATAGCTCTGTGATAAATTTGAAGACGTTAACTTTATATAGATACCATTCCCAGTGCAGGGCATGGTCACAATCCCTAAGGACCTTAGAATTTTTTATTTTTGTTTCACTAAGATTATTTCTTTAAATTTTTTATTTATATTTTCACAAACTTATGTTACTCTATAACTTTAATATTTCCTTTTTATATTGATACTAATTCAATTCAACGCTAGAGTAAAAGCCTTCTCTGATAGATTTGTAATAAATTTGATACCAAAATGGATGGTATTAAGCATAGAATGCAGGTATGAAAAGTGACTTGACTACATTAACTACTGGTTTTGCATCTCCTCTTAAATGCCGACTTAACCAAAACCCATTTCTTTCCAAAAATGACTCTCTAACATCAGCTTTGAACATATTACATGCCAGCATTCACTAATAGCATTCACTTAGTTTCCAATTTCTAGCTACGACATTAATTCAGGAGATGTATATAATTGAATCAATAAAGGAACAATATTTCAATGAAAGCCTACATCCAACTACTACAATTTTTGGTATTAAGATGTTCTGGTCCTACATTTTGAGGTGAAATATGGTGTTGTAATTGAGTACATTAAGATTTAAAATAGAGAAAACTCAATAAAAACATAATTTTTGTGAGCTGTTATTAGTAATAGTCCACTTCTTTAAATATGTCCCACGAACGTCAACATAAATCTAAGTTCGTATAGCTATATCCAGTGTTTTAAAAATCACTAGGCGGTAGTCGGACCAGACGAGATCTAGCGCCTAGGGGACTAAATGGGCCTAGGAGATTTTTTTTATTTATTGTAAGCAAATTTATTATATAACTTATATTAAGTTACAACACCGTAAAATATTAATACACCTTATACCTCTTTAAAATATTAATACACCATAATCATCAAATTTTATGGTCCAAGGTATTAGAGAATAGGGTCACCAAAACATTTTTTGATAAACTCAATAACTAGAAATAGGTGGTTAAGTTGAGAATATTGGTGATGTTGGTGGACCATGCTGAACCTATAAAAGTTTATTATGATATCAGAGCAGGATATTCTTCTGACATGCCTGGGCTGGTTTACTGGGCTCGAATTTACCTCCCTAATAGGCTTTATAAAAGTTTCTTTAGCTCCAACTTAAGGGTATTGAATGACTGGGCTGGCAAAAGGTTGTGTAGGCTCTAGCAAATGAATGATGTTGAGGCTCTCGAAAAGTTGCATTAGTTCTGACATAATGAGTTGACTAGTTCTCGATGTTGGTTCCCATGTGGGATCACTCGTGGGGGGACATGCTGGAGAATAGATTCTCACATTGGAGAAATACAAAATTAATATACAACTTATGTGTGGGAGTTTCACTTCGAATATCACCGATGCCTTATGTAATAAAACTCAACGCCTAAGAAATAGATGGTTAAGTTGAGACAATATCGATGGTGTTGTTGGTGAATTATGCTAGGTCTAAAAATTTTTATCACAAGATTATATAATAATGACAAGGTTATGAAGATGTGAAAGAGAAAAGTCCACATCAAAGAAATAAATAATTGACCACTCTACATATTGACACTTAGTTTTATGGTGGAATCTCAACTTTTTCATGGTAACAATTAATGCAAGTTGGCCCACGTGTGAAGCACAATGACCCCATGCTACCAATTTGTGTTGTCCATGTTTTTAGCTTGAAAATTCACCACAAGTGAGAAAGTGCATGAGTTGTGAAAGTGAAAGTCCTACATCACAGAAAAACCAAACTTTGCAACGACTTATATTTGCTATTGTTAATTGATTTTATCGTGGAACCACAAGATCATTTAAAGGTTATAGTTAATAACACATGACATTGTTGTTAATGTAACTTTATATTGGTCTTTATGTTCTGGATGTCTTATTATACTATCAATTAAGTAGACTAAATGTGGAATTATATAACACTCATGTTTAATTGTCACACATTTCTCTCAATTTTCAGCCTTAAATCGAATATCACTAGTAGAAAAAACAGATTGCGCGATGATATTTTGCACGACAAACAATATGTTGTCGCACATGATGTAATTGCGCAACGAAAATGTTCATCGTCAAGAATACTTAGTTCGACGAATACTTGTTGTCGTCATGTAAAGTCAGCAAGAAAACACGGGGTAATTGTTTTTTGCGCAAAAAACTTGGGCGACGAAAAGGGGACATTTGTGCGACTAAGGATTTGTCGTGAAAGTTCCTGTCAGTTTTGACCATTTACTGTAGGTGAATCAAAGGAATCAATACCGCATTTACTACAGATGTTTGCACGATGAAGCCTTTGTCGCACAAAGGCCCTAACCTTCCTATAAATATGCGCTTATGTTGTCCTTATTCTTCACAATTATGTTCTCCTTATTCTTCACAATGTTGTTCATGCTGGGATGGTGGATAAAAATAAGGATGAGAGTGTGTGTGACGCCAACCCACATATCGCTCATGTGATTGTTGTAGCTATGGGAAATAATAATTGTCCCACTATTGAGTGGCGTTCTTGGAAAGATGTGCCCAGGAATGTGAAGAAATCTGTGATGGATGAACTATTAGTAAGTATATTGTTGATGGATCAATAATTAAGTTTGTTATGTTGGAATTAATTATTTGCATATATGTGTAACAATGTAAGTATACTCATGATGATGATATGAACGAATAGTTGATAGATGATGCGTTGGAGGGAGGTTACAATTGGTGGTGTTATGAAGTCTTGCGGAATGGACCAGGACCATAGAAATAGTAGTTTTAAATTTATGTTTTGTATGACAATATTTAAATTTAAGGTTTTTTTTTTAATTTTTATAAGATATGTATTTGGACTTAATTAAGTTTGAATTCCTGTTGGTTTTTTTTTTTATATTGAGGCCTAATGGAAGCACCCTATCCTTGGTTTATAAGTGATTTCAATCTTCAATGAATATCGTACTTATGCTCAAAATAATTGTATGGATTAAGGCATTAATTATTTATAGAATAAATATTTCACGTATTAATTATTTATAGAATAATATTTCAGGTATTAATTATTTATAGAATAAATATTTAAGGTATTAATTATTTTTAGAATAAATATTTAAGGTATTAAATGTGACATCCCGTCCCGGGATTATTAGAACGTACGTGTGAAATTACAATTCTACCCCTAGTTGGTTTTCGTGATGTTTTTGGTAGTTTTGTGTGGTGTTGGCAAGTGTAGGGCCACACACACACTGACTCACTCTCCCTCTCCCTCTGTCTCTGTCCCGTGTCTCTCTCTCTCCCTTCTTTCTTCTTCTTTCTTCTGTAAGTGTACGGACACACACCAAGAACCCTCAAACCTTTGCAGATCGAGGGAACCAACTACACCATTGAACTCGTGAGGCTGAGAGGAGCACGATCGTACCATTTTCAGGTAAGAACTTCATCGTTTTCACGTCGATTCGACAATGGCAGTTTCGAGCACTATTCATGCAAACTTAATCTAGCATGTTTTTGGGATTTTTAAGGTTGTAGTTGTGTTGGTGAGGTCCCTAGGAGCTTGGGAGTGCTTCGTTGGACGAGTTTGGACGTCAGAACCACGAACTGTAAGTTTGGCCAAATTTTCATATTTTTGGAAAGTTTAATTCCGTGGTTTTTAGGCCCTAAAACTTGTCCAACGTGGTAGATTATGTTTAGGGCTTCATTTTGGTATAAATTGCGTGAAAAATGGATGAAAAACGAAGGAGAATAGTGAGTTTGAAGTTTTCCAGTTTTCCGGCCAGTTTTCCAGTGACCGGAGTCCAGCGAGGGTAGGCCGGAGAAGAAGCAAGAATATTCCGTTAAGTTTAACGGAATATTCCTAACGGCAGGGGTTAAGTTTAACGGAATATTCCGGAATTCTAACGGAATATTCCTGACGGCGTCAATTGACACCGTCAGTGTGCATGGCACGTGGCCGCGCGTGGGTTCGTGCCTATTCTGGCGCGTGGGGGCGCGTGAGAGGTCCAAAAATTATTTTAAAAATATGGTTGTGATCCTGAGGTTGTGTAGAGCACGTGGGTATATTCATTTGTCCATTTTGAGCAATGTATGAGAAGTTATTACGAGAAGTTGGTTATGTGCTTTAAAGTTAACGTTTTTATAGTTATTTCGCATATAGGTGACACGTACCCCGAGGACGAGCGTGGTCACGCGAGGCAGGGGGGCTACGACCCTTCTACATACCAGTGAGTGGGCTTTTGGTTTTCCGTATATACCTATATACTATATTTTCCCAGAACTTGAATAAATGTTTATTCACTATGCCATGCATTACATTATCGTTTTTCGTGCATTGTTGGGTACGATATTAGTTGCATATATTTATACATATGCATATTGGGTGCTGTGGACGCACAGGTAAGTGCCAGGTAAGCGTTATTCACGTTTATGGTTCAATAGTGGTTTGAGATAATTAGAGAGCTCATAACCTGCACCCCCGGTGTTAGTGCTCCCGCCCGTGGCCAGGGCACAGTCCTTCACGTGATGTTCACCTCCCGCACCTTATACTCACCTTGGATTCAAGGTAGGTGCACAGGCCTGTCGTACAGACCACTTTAGG
The DNA here is from genome assembly GCF_041283825.1 of Pyrus communis. NCBI lineage: Eukaryota > Viridiplantae > Streptophyta > Magnoliopsida > Rosales > Rosaceae > Pyrus > Pyrus communis. The sequence goes on from NC_142578.1 coordinate 8,403,049, forward strand.
TGGTTCCGACTCGTAGGTGACCCGCGATTATTCGCCCAGACTTCACGTGATCGTAGCACTTATGTACACCCAGGCCTGTCGTACAGACCACTTTAGGTGGTTCCGACTCGTGGGCAGGTTTAGATATTGAGATTGAGATTGAGATTTGAGCTCTGGATGCAGCCGTACAGGTCACGTTAGGTGACTCCGGCTGCCAGATTATATGATGTTGATATGTTTATACCCGGGGCACTTGCATATCATTATGAGATTTCGGCGTGGCATATTATTTGAGCATGTTTAGCATATGTATTATGCGTATATATTTTCTGGGAAGTATACAGGTTTTACGGCGAGGGGTTAGAAAGTATTTTATAAATGGTTTTAGAAAGATTTGTTTTTGCCCACTCACGTTTTTGTTTTGCGCCCCTCCAGGTTCTAGTTGAGTGGCAGTTTCGGTGGTCTCCCAGAGGATTCTTCCGGCTTTTCTGACAGATACTCACCAGCGTAGGGTCACCTTCGGGTATACTTTTGTCGCAACCTTCCTTTTGGACTGCTATAGTCTCGCTCTGAATTTGTATCTCACTAGCACCTATTCTAGGACTTTGTATGCTAGTTTTTAATTATTCGTACTTTTATATTACTGTTCTATTAGCTTCCGCACGTGCACATGGCTACGTCACCTTCGTGTGACGGCCAACACTCCCTGATCTCGGTCGGGGTGTGTCATTAAATATTTTTAGAATAAATATTTAAGGTATTAAATATTTTCTGAATATTTGTTTGCAATTATAAAGTTTACGTAAACATAGATATATATATATATATATATTTACATAAACTTTATAATTACAATCATTCCATTCGTCGCTAAATATATTGCAAGACGCTAGTTTCGTCGAGTAAGATGACTTTGTACAACGAATATCAAATGTTTGTCACGCAAAGCACGGTCAGATTACATTCAAACCTTCCCATTTATTGCGCATTTATGACGCGTTTTGCGCGACGAACATGGAGATTTGCACGACGAATGGTTTTGTCGCGCAAAGGTATCCTAGTGCTATATAAACACAATTTCAGAACCCTAGTTTTCAAAAAAAAAAAAAGTTTAAAAAAGAATAGCCGTTTCTAGAGAAGGTTTTGGCAAAAAGAAACTTTAGTGCGAATAGAGAGGTATCGACAAAAGCAAATGCCGTACTTTGAAGGCAAAAATATGGCTTAGGCGTACGCCGAATTTAGGTGTGACATTGGGAATTTGGTGTGGAAGGATTGTTTTGCCGAGTTTAAGTCTTGGGAAAAGGTCCCTGAGGAGTTGAAGAAGTCTATGCTGAGGGAGTTATCGTAAGTTTGTAGTAAATTATGAACAATTATTTTTGTTAAAACGTAATATTTTTTAAATTACTAATTTATTATTATACATTAATGTAGGTTCATTGGGATGTTGATGAAAGCGATGAGAAGCAACGGATTTATGTGGATGAGCTTTTCAAGCAGATTTTCTGGCAGTGGAAGTTTGATGAGTTGCAGGCAAGGGAGGATTGAAGTTGAGGATGGTTGTTTTTTTTTTTAAAAGATTTTGTGGACTTTATATTTAATTTAATTAATAAATTTATGTTATGTGGATGAGTATTAATATTTACATTAATTATAATTTCTATTTGGGATAGTAAGTTAGTTTTGTTAATTAATTTAATGTTTAATTAGGTTTGAGTTTTTGATTTACAATAAAATAAAAATTTACAATACATACAAATAAAACAGAAAAATATAAAAAAAAATTAAAAAATATGCATTGCGTGACGATACATGTTTTCGTCGTGCAATTTGTTGAAAAGAATAAATTATAAAATAAAAAATGGTAAACTTGCGTGACGAATGATTATTTTTCGTTGTGCAAATGTAATTTGGGCGACGAAGCAAATTGCATTTGCGCAATGAAGACTTTGTTCGTTGCGCAAAATTATTTGTCCAAAAGTGAAATTTTTAATCTGGATTCAGCCATGTGCAGAGGCAAATTGCAAAAAAAATTGCAGATTGTGCCTCTGCACTCATCCCTTCGATTTTGCCCAATCCGGCATTTGTCATTTCCATTTTCTCTCATTTTCATCATCTTATACTCCCTTCATCTTCTTCTCTAGGTTGATCGAGCTATCTCGGTGTGTCTGGTAAGCGTTTTTTGATTTTATTTTTGTTAGGGTAAAAGTATTAATGTAAATTTTAGTTTGTTATGTTTATATTGTGTTGTGAAATTATATTTCTATTATGTATTTAAATTTGGACGTGACGTACAAATATATGTTGTGATGTATGGAGTTAATTGAAATTAACTTTGAACTTATTTTTTATTTTTAGTATAACTTAGTTTCCTATTCAAGCATATGGATGCGAAAGCATGACTGCGGTCCAATTAATGCTTAAATTGTCCTATTATTTGGACAATTTGGGAATGTACAATTATGACATGTAGTTTATGGTTGAAGGATTAGGTTTCAATTGTGGAGATTTCAGTGTCATCTCTATATGCTATTGGGGTGGCACTTAGGTATTTTATATGTACATTGTACACCTAAAGAACTGTACCGAGATTTTGCAAGAATTCATCCACGTCAAAATCTAATCTGATGTAGCCGTAAATTACGTGACATGACTATACATTCCCGAATGGGATAGGGCCATTGTCGGAGGCATAAGGTGACATTATCATTTGTATGAAGTTGTTGTGATTGTTGTATTGTTATTGTGGTTCCATGAATTATGGACAGGACATGGAAACAAAACTCGAACAGATGCGCGGACGAATACTTGGATGGAATCGATGATTTTATTGCCTTTGCACATACACACAACCCGGGTGCAACTAGAATCCGGTGTCCTTGTAAGAGGTGTAACAACACGTTAAGGGAGACAATTGAAAATATTCGATTTCATTTAGTAAGGAATGGAATGATTGAGACATATAATACATGGAACCATCATGGGGAACAATTAGACAATGCTTCATCTTCAAACGCCATAAGAGTGGACAATGTTGAACCTATTATGGATCCTAATGAACAAGTCATGGATATTATAAATGATGATTTTCCATTTGCATCGACAAACACTAATCAAGAAGGGGAAGATGACGTGCTTACACCAATGGACAATGCAGAGTTCGGGCAATATGAAAAACTATTAAAAAATGCCAACCAAGAGTTATACCCGAGGTGTGAGAGCTTTCCATTCTCACGCCCATTGTCAAACTAATGCACGAAAAATAAAGTATCGTATGTCGAACCAGTATTTTGATTACTTTTTGGGGGTTTTCAAGAGAATGCTTCTTAAGACAATTGTTTGCCGAAACACCATAGACATGTGCAAAAGGTGTTAAATGGTCTTGGATTGAGTTATGAAAAAAATTCACGCTTGCAAAATAATCGTATTTTATTCTACAAAGAGAATAAAGCATTGGATAAATGCCCTATATGCAATGAGTCGAGGTTTAAAATGACATTTTAGAATAGAACGACTAAGATCCCACAAAAAATCATGCGTTATCTGCCCCTAAAACCTAGGTTACAACGATTGTATATGTCGACGCATGCTGCCATAGACATAAGATGACATAAGGAAAAACGGGTAGACGACGATGTGATAAGGCATCCTGCAATTAGGCAGGCATGGAAAGAGTTTGATCAAACGTTCCCCAAGTTTGCTGCTGATCCTCGGAATGTTAGATTGAGACTTGCCACTAATAGATTCAATCCGTTCGGGGTTCTAAACCAACACCACAACACTTGGCCGATATTTGTATTCCTATATAATTTGCCACCTTGGAAATGCATGAAAAAATAATACACGATGATGACTCTTTTGATAACTGAGGATCCTGGGAGGTCAATCGATGTTTACTTAAGGCTGTTGGTTGATAAGCTAAAGGATTTATGGACAAACAATGTGTGGACGTACGATAACTCTAATGGGAAGATGTTCAATTTGTGGGTAGCAATTATGTGGACTGTGAACAATTTTCCCGCATATGCAATGGTTTCTGGGTGGAGCACTAAGGGTTATATGACATGCCTTGTATGCAAGAATGATGTAACATCTGGTTGGCATGCCGGAAAAGTTTATTACCTTGGTCATCGAAGATGGTTGCCATGGGACCACGAGTGGCGAGAAAAGGTTAAAGAGTTCGACGGGAACACAGAACATTGCCTCAAACCTAGAGAATGTTCCGGTGATCAGATTTTGGAACAGCTTAACCATTTAGATTTTGCTCTGTTCGGGAAAACTGTGAGTCTTACCACACCTTCTACACATATGAACTGGACGCACAAGCCTATGTTTTTTGAGTTCCTTTATTGGTCGAAACTAAAATTGAGACACAATCTTGACGTTATGAATGTTGAGAAAAATGTCTTTGACACATTGGTGGGCATCATTCCAGATACCGAGGGCTAGACAAAGGACACGATCAAAGTTCGTCTTGATTTGGAAAGAATGGGTATACGGAGGAGTTTATGGATGAATAGGGATAGTGATAAAGCCATAAAGGATCTTGCATTTTTTTCCATGAAACCAAATGACAAAAAAGTGTTTTTAAAGTTTGTATCGTCTGTAAAGTTTTCCGATGGGTATGCTTCTAATATCCCGCATTGCGTGAATGTTAACAAGGCTATATTTACTGGACTAAAGAGCCATGACTGCCATATGTTTATGCAATGCCTACTTCCTGTGGGTATTCGACACTTATTGCCGGAAGATATAGTGAAGCCAATCACGTTGTCAAAGACGAACATTAATCAGTTACGACGTAACATTGTCCAAGTCCTATGCAAATTTGAGATGATATTCCCTCCAGCTTTCTTCATAAGTATGATCCACGTGATGGTTCACTTGCCAAAAGAGGCATTGCTTGCTGGTCTTATCAACTATCATTGGATGTATCAAATAAAAAGGTATATAATCCTCGTCATTTTTGTATGCATCATTAACCCACGCTTACTAATTTGTATTGTATCATTTTATTTTGGCAGGCTTCTCGGGGAGCTGAAAAAAAATGTACACAACAGGGCGAAGCCTGAATGATCAATTATAGAGGCTTAGGTTCAATATGAGTAGCTTACTTTCTGTAGAATGTATTTAAAAGATGTGGAGACGACTTTCAATCATCCTTAGCGCAATAATGACGGGTGTGTGAGAAAGGCGAAACTTTCTGTTTTTGCCCAAAGCGTATGACCCTTTGGAGATCCTGTACGAGACGAGTCGTTTTCCAAAAATGACATGGAGGTAGCGTATTGGTTCGTATTGAACAACTGTGACGAGATAATGGCATACTTAGATGAGCATGAAGAGATGATGAAGTGAGAACATCCATCACATTTGTATGCCAAGAAACACCGAGAGTTGTTTCCACGGTGGTTTCTCGAATATGTAAGTTATAAGTGTTTTGTATTTGACATATTATTGTAGTATTTAATTTCCTCAAACTAACATCTGTATGTTTTTGTATAACATTAGGTGAATAAATTGAAAGCATTGAATTCCCCCACTTATAGTGAAGAGTTATATAACTTGGCGTTCGGCCCGATTCGCACTGAACTGTTCTCAAGTTGCCATGTTAACGGCGTCAAATTTTTGGGGACTACATGAGATGACAAGTTATGTACAAAAAACAATGATGTTCATGTCCCTGGTGGAGGTGAAAGTACAGACATTCATTTCTATGACAAACTAATAACTGTCGTGCAATTGCTTTACAAAGACCGATATGAAGTGTTCATGTTTAAGTGAAGTGTTCATGTTTAAGTGTTGATGATTTGATACAAACCCAAATAGGTAGGGAAGTGTTAAAATTGACCATGGCTTGATAGGAGCATATTCATGCGACTTAAATGGCTTGTTCTCGTGCATTTACGTTATGTTTCTTTAGTTATTTTAGTACTTTAAGCTATTTTCGTGTGTTTATAGGTCCAAAGGGCTAAAGGAGCAAAAAGATGCATTTTGGAGACTTTTGGAGCACTTTTGGGCTAAGGATGGATAGCTTATGCTTGGAGCCAAAGTGTTGGACGAAATTGAAGACCTAATTGAAGACCAAAGTGTTGGAACCTTGTTCTCTTTAGTTTTAGGACATTTAAAACCTTTCCTAATCCCAATCATGCCATGCATAACACACATCCATTCTAACACATTGTCATTGCACATGCATTTCCTTCATTAGTTAATTCACATGCTCCATACTTATCATCACCACTCATTACTTATCACATATCATCACCACTTATCACTTATCATTCACCACTTATCATATCATACATTCATTTATCACTTATCATAATCATTCACTTATCACTTAACATATCATACACTTATCACTTATCACTCATAATCATCTACAACATCCACCTACTTCACCTACAACATCCACCTACTTCACCTACAAATGACATAGCCATATGTTCCCTCCACTACTCCTATAAATACCCTTGCATTCATTCATACATCTCACATCTCAATTTCATACACAACACATTACAAACACATTCTCCCTTCCCTAGCCGTGAGCTTCCCATCTCTCCCCTTATAATCCAAACACCATTTTTCCATTCCCCTTCCACTTCTCCACCACTCCTCTTCCATTCCACACTTCCATCCCCCAAACCAATTATCCCTAGACCTTATGCTACAATAAAAAGGAAGAGAAGAGAGCCTAAACGTTCATACAATTCAAGTTTGAGTTGTTGGAATGTTTAGGCGTTTCTTTGATTTCAATGTTTAATTTCAATTCTCTTTGTTTTGTATGAGGAACTAAACCCCCCTTTAGCTAGGGGGTGATTCGAAATATATGTTTATGCTTGCATTTTGATTTGATTACTTCTAATTACGTTTCATAAGTTGTGAATTCAATTTGTTTAACTGTTTTATTGATAACCTATTTATGTATGTTTATTGAGAGTGCACACTTAATTTTCATGCATGAATTTGACGCTAGAATATAAGTGAATTTCACCTAATCGTTATGAACTTATATTCACAAGTAGTGGAGGTTGCTTATAAACAATCGCGTTAAACGAATTCTTGGCATAAGTTTCATGCAATCATAGTAACGAATGCCTCGTCAACACTTATAGTTTTCAAAGAACTTAATGATTCTTGCTTGGATCTCTATTATGCAATTCATGTAGGGAACTTGTGAGGAATGCTTTGGGTTGTCGTATGCAATCATCCAATTCATTAACTTAAGGAAAACTTGACGGTTAATTTAAGCGGACCTAATTAACTTGGAGTGTTGAGAATTAATGATTTATTGAAATGCAATTGGAAATCGTTTTATTATGCAAGTATAACATGTATGGAGATGAACCCCTTAGCTAGCATTCATCCATTCAATTCCATCACATTCATATTTACATTCTGTCTAGTTTATTAACTTGTTTCGTTATTTCAATTTTCGTAAAACCTAAACCCCCCTTTACTTTCTTGTTCTTTAATGCTTAGAATCTGTTTAGTTTATGTTTTAAAGTATTTTTGAATTCTTTGAGTCTAGTTTAGTGTTTTAAACTTTATTTTACGTTTTTGAGTCAGTTTCCAAGAGATTTGCAATCCCTCCTAATCCCCGGTCCAGAACGATCCCTACTTGCACCTATACTACAATTGATAAAAAGAGGGTTTAATTTGTGTGCGTATAATTCCCGCATCAAATTTTGGCGCCGTTGCCGGGGATTAGAAAATTTGCTAATCCCTTGGATTGTTTGTTTCTGTATTGTCTTTTAGATTTAGTTTTTTTTTATTTGTGTTTTGTTTGTTAAGAACAAGATGGCACTTAATAATGCTTCTCTTTTGTCACAACTCATGGAAAGGTCCCAAATGCAAAGAGTTGATATATTTAATCTTCAATCAAGGAATAACGTGTTTTCCAATACTTACAATTCGGATTGGAGTGATCATTCAAACTCTATGTGGTGGGAACCTCAAAATGCTCAACAAGGAGGATATTGGCAGCCACCACAACCTCATATTCAATATGCCCAACCAAATTTAAGTTCGTCAATAAATTATAACCAAAAGCTTGATGAATTAATTTGTTTGGTGCAGGGCTTACAAAATCAAGACAATGAGGCTCAACAAGAAGGATATTGGCAGCCGTATGAGGAGTTCTATTCAACGCCTATGCAGCCACCACAACCTGCCCAAAGTAATGTAGGTAATTCAAATGATAATGATACGAATTTTCAATTACTTACTACTCTGGAAAAGCAAATTGGGCAGATAGCGGAGTTCGAAGGACAATTTTGCGACCAAGGCGAACTCCCTAGTTCAACCATTGCAAATCAGAAGGGAGAATTTGAAACTGCCAAGGAAATCATGTTGAGAAGTGACAAGGAGGTTGGAACGGACCCTCAACCATCAAAATCAAATCACAAGGAAGAGGAATACACCCAACCCACGGAAAGGGTGGAAACACCTTTACCGGAGGCTCCTATTGCTCCTATGCCATCTAATACAGGTATGGTTGTTCCAAATTTCATTATTTTTAACCCTATTCCTTGCAGATTCATGACGTCCAAGGAAGAAGAAGGTGAAAAAAACATCTTGGAAGCCCTTCCAAAGGTGACAAGTAGGGAATGTCATGAATCCATCAAAGAGGACGTTCTTGAAACCACAAAATCCAAAGAAGTTAAATTTGATGACATTGGACAAGTAATAACCATCACTTGCAATCTGGCCAAGTCTAATATCCCTGAAACTTTCAAAGGAGTGGTATTTGTCATTGAGTTCTTGTCAGACAAAACAAGTAAGTATTTTTTTCCAAATTCCATTAGATTTTATACTAACTTGCTATTTTTTTTGAATCAGGCACCTACACTAGAATTCAAACCAATGCCGGTTCACTTCAAGTATCACCTTCCATTCAAGGACCAATTCCATGCCGTTTGATTTTATTTATGTTAATAATAAAAAAAAAAAAAAAAAAAAAAAAAAAAAAAAAAGAAAAAGAAAAAAAAGAAAGATACTAAACATGGAGAAAGGTGGAGCTTCACAAAGGTTGTTTGCGTGAAGTCCCACTACGAGGCGCAGAAGCGGAAGGCGCAGAAGCGGGAGGCATAGAAGCGGGAGGCATCGAAGCGGAAGGCATCGGAGCGGGAGACATCGGAGCTAGAGCATTCCAGGCCTCAATACTTGGCCAAGCGCTGGATGACCCAGGAAAAAGGTGCCTCTGGAGATAAGACGCAAGCCTTTGACGGTCACTGTGAATTCGACCCTCAGATTCTTGCAGCTCATCAAGCTTCCTCTTCATCCCCGACGAATAGTTATTTGCAAGCACATGCAAACTTCTATTCTCGTACTTAAGCTGCTGGATCTCTTGCTTAAGTCTTTCCACCTCTGCCATCAACGATTCCACCTGACGGGAGCGGGCAAGCAGGCGTAGGCCCATGTTGGACACAGAGCTCGCACACTGAACACTAAGTGCGAGGGACTCTTGAACGGCCAACTCATCGGACCGTCCTGACAGCAACCTACTATCTTTTGGAGTGAGGAGGTTTTTAGCTACTATTGTAGCTGTTGTGGCGTCCTGCATCACAGAGTCTTCACCTGAAAGAGGACCGTTAGAAGATAAAAAAGAAGGGCGCCATACATTACCTTGACGGGGCGCAACCGGATCGCTGCTGAGACTCAAATCTAAGCTAAGGTTCGATGAGTTTGCCATTTTTTTCAAAAGTGTTCAAAGAGAAGGGGTGGATGGAGTTAAAAATTTCACAAAGGGCCGGAGTCGAGTTTCAGGAATGGGAAATCTTCAGAGTGTGTATGTTGGCGGTGATCGATAGCTCTATAAAATGCCAAGGCGACGCGTCCACCGATTCAAAGAGCCGGATTTTCCGGCTTAAGTTAGGCGACGCTCCCTCGGCTTTTCAGAAAACGCGTTCAACTTTGTCAAAAGATTTCTGACAAAGCTGAAAACACGTGGAGGCCATCATCGCAACTACACGTCTTTAGCCGACAAGCGCAAAGTTCGGCGACGCTTTCTCTGCTTTTCAGAAAACGCGTGCAGCTTTGTCAAAAGGAGCCGCATCTGCACTACCACGTGTCGTTCAGAAAGAGAAGGGGCGTCGTTCAGAAATCGAAGGGGCGCCTGCTCAGAAATCGAAGAGGCGTATTCAAAGATCGAAGAGGCGCCACTATTTCAAAAAGCCGGAATTGCGGGATCAAAACGTTTGTCGACAAGGGTAAAAAGTACCACCACTTGATATTATCTCTATATATGTCGACCTTCGTCTTTTATGGCAGGGCAAACCTGAAGAAAATGCCCAACTCTCCCTCACCTCTGAGGGCGCACTCCCAGCAAAGCCTTTCAAAATACTCAATTCTTTCTTCTTCCCCAAAGATGATACCAGATGCCTGGAGTACATATGACCCAGGAGGAAACGGCGGATTGAAGCATGTGCTGATTCATTCACCGCTTCTTCAAAGCAAAGGTATCTCATATCATCAAGGTCAAAAGCAAAAGGATCTCATATCATGCTCTTTCCCTGTCTTTTTCTTTGTCCTTGTTCTTACTCGCATGGCAAAGTAAAAGAAGCAATCAGCCGGCACTTGGAGTCAATCTTCCGATCTGGAGCCAACTGCCTGGAATCTATTCCTGATTGCTTACCTAGCGTTGCTCTCGAGTAGTCATCTTCAACGGTTGATACACTTCCGGAGAAGGGACCACTTCTGCAAAGGGGAGCGAGTAAGGCAAGTGAAAATGATACATTGAAGCATGTGGAGACAAACATAGGCTGAGTTATCCTCCAACCCTTTTCAATACGAATTGGAAAGATTGAACAAAGAAACAGACCAAAAGGGTAAGCTCAGACCTTCGGGGGAGACCAAAAGAACCATCCTGCTGCCCAGTTCAAGAAGTAGCACAAAGGAAAATCAATGATGGGCGGAAACCAGTTCGAGAGTAAGCCTGTGGAATCATCAAGATCAAGCCTCAATGCAATCAACAAAGAGAAGAGGGAATTTACACTCCATAACCAGATTTGCGTCCCTAAACTCTTCTCTTTGTTAATTACATTCTGCCATGTTTAGTATGTTTAGTTGTTGTTTGTGTGTTTACTTATGTTTTGTGTGAATCTATGCTTAAAACATTGAGGACAATGTTTGATTTAAGTGTGGGGGGGGGGGGGGGGTAACTAAGTATGTTGATGCAAATTCGTTGAATTTTATCACCCATAACTTCAAGTGTTGTTCCTTGCTGTTTTAAATGTTTTTAAGGTGTTTTTAAACTGTTTTAGCGTATTTTGTTTTATAACTCCGAAAATCACATAAAAATTTGAAAAACATTTTTTTGAAAAGCCTAAAAAGAGTGTTTTGAGTTGTTTTTGTGTCTTAGGGAACCTTCCAACGTTATGATGAGGATTTGGTTTGTAATTGCATGACTGTTAAAAAGAGTTATTTACATAGAGAAAAGTTTGATTTACTCTTGGTTTATGCTTAGTTATGGTTATAATGTATGACTTCACATGCAATCATAAAAGAAAAATTCGTTTTTGTAACATGCTTGAAGGAAGGAACTCAAACAAACGCTACAACCCTGTGAGACTCGAGCCATTACCTTCTTTGGAGAGTTATTTTCTGTGATTCTTTGTTTTCTAAAGTTGTTGAATGATCTCATTATTCCTTGCTTGGTTGCTACTTAGAATGCAATTGTATCATGATAGAACTAAATGCTAGAACTTATATCCGTTTCATTCAAAGCATGATATTGAGTTGCATAACATATATCAAGATGAAGTTGTGTAGTTGCCACCATAACCAAATAGCCTTACTTCCCATATTTCGTATATATTGTAAGTCTTAACACCGTTGAGCCTCGTTTAACCTATTTTCTTTGCTAACCATATCACCCCTTACCTAGCCTAGATTAGGACCATCCGTACCCTTGTTCTTAAAAGATAGTGAGCATGACTTAAATGAATTCCTTTTGAGTACATTTTGCAAGAAAATGAGTGTGGGGGAGTAAAAGTTTGTTCTTAAGTTTGTATGTTTTGAGAGTCAAAAGAAAAAAAAAAAAAAAAAAAAAAATTGTGAAAAACATATGAAAAAGAAAAACAGAAAAGAAGAGAAAAGAAAGAAAGAAAAAAAAAAAAAAAAAAAAAAAAAAAAAAAGAGCTTGTTCCCCCTTGTTGTTCAAAAGTTGAGTTTTCATTCAAAAGTGAATTCTACGTTAATTCAAATGCTTTGCTCGCTATTTCTTTAAGAATCTTTGTTTTCCATATACCTTCTTTGTTAGCCAAACACCTTTAGCCCCGTTACACCCCTTTGACTTCTATCTTGATCGTTATGTGTTCAATAATGTGGAGTTTGAAATTGATATGAGCTTATGGAATCACTGGTTCTCATTCTAAGTAGTAGCATTCCATTCATGAGATCATATTCATGTCATTATCGTAAATCCAGAAAATGCTTTCCTTGTTATAACATATGTGAGTGTTCGTCTACATGTTTACATCAATCTTCTCACATATAACTAGTGTAGGGTGTGTAGTCAGAAAATCTGTGTGAAAAACGAGTGCATATCTTGTAAGGATTTGAGCAATTTCTCTAAGGCATGTTACTACATTCGAAATGTGTTTTAAATGCTTAATTGTGAACTAGTATGTGGTGACTATGATTAAGAATGTACTTAAGTGTAATGATGGCAAAAAAAAATCTGTGGGAATGATGATTTTTAACTTGTCATGTGCTTTGGAAATCCCTAAGACGGTTGTTGGAAGGTTTAGGTTGTGTTTTAGTTGTTTTGTTTCGTTTGGTTTTGTTTTGTTTTTCTTTCTGTTTTGCTCGAGGACTAGCAAAAGATAAGTGTGGGGGTATTTGATAGGAGCATATTCATGCGACTTAAATGGCTTGTTCTCGTGCATTTACGTTATGTTTCTTTAGTTATTTTAGTACTTTAAGCTATTTTCGTGTGTTTATAGGTCCAAAGGGCTAAAGGAGCAAAAAGATGCATTTTGGAGACTTTTGGAGCACTTTTGGGCTAAGGATGGATAGCTTATGCTTGGAGCCAAAGTGTTGGACGAAATTGAAGACCTAATTGAAGACCAAAGTGTTGGAACCTTGTTCTCTTTAGTTTTAGGACATTTAAAACCTTTCCTAATCCCAATCATGCCATGCATAACACACATCCATTCTAACACATTGTCATTGCACATGCATTTCCTTCATTAGTTAATTCACATGCTCCATACTTATCATCACCACTCATTACTTATCACATATCATCACCACTTATCACTTATCATTCACCACTTATCATATCATACATTCATTTATCACTTATCATAATCATTCACTTATCACTTAACATATCATACACTTATCACTTATCACTCATAATCATCTACAACATCCACCTACTTCACCTACAACATCCACCTACTTCACCTACAAATGACATAGCCATATGTTCCCTCCACTACTCCTATAAATACCCTTGCATTCATTCATACATCTCACATCTCAATTTCATACACAACACATTACAAACACATTCTCCCTTCCCTAGCCGTGAGCTTCCCATCTCTCCCCTTATAATCCAAACACCATTTTTCCATTCCCCTTCCACTTCTCCACCACTCCTCTTCCATTCCACACTTCCATCCCCCAAACCAATTATCCCTAGACCTTATGCTACAATAAAGAGGAAGAGAAGAGAGCCTAAACGTTCATACAATTCAAGTTTGAGTTGTTGGAATGTTTAGGCGTTTCTTTGATTTCAATGTTTAATTTCAATTCTCTTTGTTTTGTATGAGGAACTAAACCCCCCTTTAGCTAGGGGGTGATTCGAAATATATGTTTATGCTTGCATTTTGATTTGATTACTTCTAATTACGTTTCATAAGTTGTGAATTCAATTTGTTTAACTGTTTTATTGATAACCTATTTATGTATGTTTATTGAGAGTGCACACTTAATTTTCATGCATGAATTTGACGCTAGAATATAAGTGAATTTCACCTAATCGTTATGAACTTATATTCACAAGTAGTGGAGGTTGCTTATAAACAATCGCGTTAAACGAATTCTTGGCATAAGTTTCATGCAATCATAGTAACGAATGCCTCGTCAACACTTATAGTTTTCAAAGAACTTAATGATTCTTGCTTGTATCTCTATTATGCAATTCATGTAGGGAACTTGTGAGGAATGCTTTGGGTTGTCGTATGCAATCATCCAATTCATTAACTTAAGGAAAACTTGACGGTTAATTTAAGCGGACCTAATTAACTTGGAGTGTTGAGAATTAATGATTTATTGAAATGCAATTGGAAATCGTTTTATTATGCAAGTATAACATGTATGGAGATGAACCCCTTAGCTAGCATTCATCCATTCAATTCCATCACATTCATATTTACATTCTGTCTAGTTTATTAACTTGTTTCGTTATTTCAATTTTCGTAAAACCTAAACCCCCCTTTACTTTCTTGTTCTTTAATGCTTAGAATCTGTTTAGTTTATGTTTTAAAGTATTTTTGAATTCTTTGAGTCTAGTTTAGTGTTTTAAACTTTATTTTACGTTTTTGAGTCAGTTTCCAAGAGATTTGCAATCCCTCCTAATCCCCGGTCCAGAACGATCCCTACTTGCACCTATACTACAATTGATAAAAAGAGGGTTTAATTTGTGTGCGTATAATTCCCGCATCATGGCTCACTCTCTGTGAACATTAACAAAACTTGGTATGATGACGACCCTTACATTTTGGCAAACATGGCATAATAGATTGTGTATCTAGATGACCATAAAGTTGGGAGATGTTGGAAAGTTGTTCAGAAGATGGATCAGAGGAACGTGTATGCTATACCAGAATAAGACCCAATTGTCGACGATGTCGATAACGTCGCTGACTAATGTTTAGAATCTTCAATGGAAAATGATGCGGAAACACTTCGAGATACAAATCTTATCTAAGAACCGTTTCAGATACAATGAGCATCTTCAATCGAAATACCGATTCAGTCAATTACAATTGATCTCGGTGATCTTCCGTGATACGATGTTGCAGTGGGCCTGAGCGACGACGATGACGTAGTTATCAAGGATGAGGATTGGGAGACCGAAAATGATGATAACAACAATAATGAAAGTTATTATAGTTCGGATGATGAATAATGCAATTTATTTGCGATTTGCCATGTAAAACATAGTAAATGAATTTTTTTTGTAATTTAATTATCTTATTTTATAAATAAATTGGTTTTATTTAAATAAATATAAATTTTAAAAAATTTACCCAGGTAAATTAAATTTTCAGCTCATTGTGCGGCGAACAAAATATTATTCGTCGCGTGAATGGCATTTATGCAACAATTAATTACTCTTCGTCGCACAATGAGCTGAAAATTGGGCACGCACGAAAATAATTTCGTGAAAATTTGAATTTATTGCGCGACGAATATCTTTTGTTCATCGCGTAATAACCTCGGGATTAAACTGAAATCGCAAACACTTTCCCACTTTCCCTTCACTTCTCCTTTCTGTAAACTTTCCCTCCGATGGCTATTTTCGTCAGCTCTCCCTCGCACTCACTCGTCACCTCCGACAACCTTCTCTCTTCCTCCTCCAGCACCCCCTCTCTGTTCCTCTTCTGAAAGCCCTTTCTTTTCCTCCTCCAACAACCCTATCCCTTCCTCGTTCGACGGCGCTCTCCCTCTCAGGCAAATTTCAATTTACTTAACTCTAGTCAAATCAGGAATTAGGGGTCTACAATTAGGGTTCTAATGTTTTGAATAATTGCTTTGAATTAGGGTTCTACTCTGACCAGGAAGAATGGGTTCTAAAATTCACATCTTTTTTTGCATTTTCTGTTTGGTTTCCTAGAAAATTTAGGGAGATGAGAAAAAGTAGATTCATATTTTATTTTTTTAAATGGTAAAGCTAAGCTCATGCAACTAAAATGCTAAAAACCCAGTTGACATTTTCCTTTTCAAGAAAGTATAAATACGCGATTCACTTTTCATTTTGTTTTTAATGTGCATTTGGTTTAGCTTCTGATGGAATCACATCATAAAGTAGCAAAATTTCCTATTAAGCTTGTGAGGTTCAAGTTGTGGAGGATACTTGTTGTGTTTGTTACAACCTTTTGTTGCCGGTGAATTTACTTTTCCATTTTTGGTAGGATTCATGTTCAAGTTTTTTCATGAGATTCTTTCAATCTTACAACTATCTTAGGCTATTCATATCATATTGTGTAATGCTTCAGGTTTGTTTAAATTTATGGAGTTTTTTTTATATGAGCGGTATTTGGGGGAGGGAAAATCGAACCTAGGATCTCGGGTGCAAGGGTAAATACTTTTCACCACTTGAGCAACAAAACTTTGGAATCTGAACCTTTAGCTTGGACTATGGTAGCTTGTGGTTTAATTTGAAGCCATATAAATATATGTTCTCTGGTACATTAATTATATGTGCAGACCAGTGAACAATTTTCCAATTAGGGTTCTAGATTGATTATATGTACTCTGTGTATAATTGAATGTATGTATGCCATGGCAGTTTTTTGTATATTTTTGTAAATCTTTGTTGGTTTCTTATATTGCGTGGAATGCAAGTTGCAATAATGCAATATCTGCATGCACATTTGTCAAATTTTCTTGTTCTTTTTCATTCGATTAGTGTTAGAGCTTGTGTTGTCGTGTAATAGAGGCTATTTTTAGGTTCAGTTTTCATCCTAGTAGGAAGAATAGGAAATCTGTTTCAAATTCGATTTAATATTCCTATTAAATTGATTTCTCTTGAGTGGTGTTTTAATTAGGAATTGTGTTGTCATTTAGTAATAGTCGTTTACCATGATATATTGGGCTAGCAACTTGTGTTTGTAGTTCTTATGGTTGCTAGCTAGCCTTTCTAAATTATAGAACTATCTAGTCCGAAAGATTGTTTCTTTTCTGAATGCTCCACTAGTTTCCTTGCCATTCCGACTTTTGGTATTCCTTTCGGACCAGATAATTTTGTGGTTGCCAATATTTGTTTATAGTACTTTATGTCAAAGTATCAAACTTGTTTACATTATCGTGGTATTTAATTGTAAGTCACTTAGGTGTGAATCTGACATGATATTAAAACAATTCAAATCTTTATGAAATGATATTACAAGTGGAGAACACAAAGCCTTATTTGATTGATTTTTATGATCTCAAACTTTAAAGAAAAATAGTTCAAATCCCAAAACCTATATTTGTGGCAAAATAGTAGATCAAAATGGTTGGGATTCTTGAACTTGTTATGTTTAAAGTTATTAAAACGGTGAAAACTGTTTTAGGGTTCATGATTTCCAAGGCTCAAAAGATGGATCAGTGGTTCAACTTTGCCTCAATTAACAACATAATTGATATTTTAACAACATAAGTTTTTATCTTCATAAAGTTGGTTTGTTGAATTTGTATTTGGGAATCCATGTGTTAGGTTTTCATTTGGTTAGATTGGGGATAAAAGATTTATGCCCTCTTTTCTGGGTGGGTTTTGAAGTTGCATTCTTTTGTTCAAATATGCCTGGAAATTTTCCGTATTATGTCCTTGTTTTGTTGTAGTTTCTGTGTTGGCACATGGCATTATTTTGCTTTGCTTACTGGTATTGGGTGTACTAATTATGCTCTGTATAGTTTTTTTCCTTCATAAAAGACTCACCAATTATTGTACCTTGTTCCATCAATTATATCTTTCAACATGTATCAACTAGGAAACAATGGGTGCCAATTTTTTGTTTACCATATAATATGTCTGGTGTACTAGAATTTCATCACAATTCAACTCTAGGGTGATGATTTGCTTTCAAATTTGAGTACTGTTTTGATTTTAAATGTGCTTTGTTTTATTTTTCTTGAATTTCAAATACTTGGAAAATGATTATCGGTGTTCATGTTTTACACCTGTGTTTTGTTATGAGTTAAGGAGTTGGTGCTTTGTCAGGGTCAAGTAATATGAGAAATATGTTTGTGCTGCCAACTATGGTTTGCAATTTATATGTAAATGTAATATAGAGAATAAGCACTGGATTTGGCACGTTGACTTCAATGATTAGGCATTGATTTTTTCCTAATTGTGGATGTTGCAGCTTATTAGAAGTTGTAAGGTGGTGATGACTGCACCCTAACCAATTCCCCCATCTTCTATTTCAGCTGCCACTGCTCCAGCAGATATGGAGCCCAGACCGGTTAATCTGGTTGATGCAGCTGATGTAGTTGCTCCCCAGTCCTCCCAGGCGCTGGCATCATTAGCTTCTTCAATTGCGTTACCAGCTGTTAGCGTCAGGCGTGGTCACCGCCTTCCCTGCACGCCCGACGCAACATCGGCATCCACTACTGATGCCTCGAGGTCCTAACTAGGTAAACATGTGATAATTCCAATAACTGCTCAAATAAATCTCTTATGATAAATTTTGTCAATATTTATATTGCTAATCAAATTTGCCTTATTCTGTTACTAGTGTTTGATATAAATGATTCTATTTGTTGGAGCATGAATGCCAATGGTCGATTTACTGTCAAACCTGGGAATTGAATTCAAAATAATGTCACAACAAATAACTTAAAAACTGAGTTGCTAAATAGAATGTGGATGTTAAATGTTCCTCCTCCGATTAAAATTTTTAGTTGGTTTTTGATTCTGGATAGGTTAGAAACTAGATATAGACAATGTAATATTTCACTTATCCTCCATTATTGAAGCATTCAACTGTTGTGATTGTTGTTGGATACCATATATTATTCATTACAATGTCCAAGGTTTAGTAATTGTTACAATTTTAGGGGAGGTTCTGCTGGAATTTCGGTTTTATTTATTGTGTTTGAATGTTTTTTATTTTTATTTTTTTGCAACAAAGAAAAATACCCGGGGACCTTGTCGCCAGTTGAAGATGGCTAAGGTCACCCGGGTGACCAACAGACGTATCACGATCGGATACGATGACCGGCATCGGGCTACACCAATGGTGGAGCAACATAGCGTATTGGCCCAAGACATTGGTCACGTCGTTTAGACTTATTGCCCTATGCAATGGAAGTCTTGGAAGGCGATGCCGGACGAGATGAGGACGAAGGTGCACGCACAGTTGTTGGTAAGTATGCTACCTTTTAATTGTTTTTCCTTCAAAATTTATTTATTTATATTACTTAATGTATGTAATTAATTTGTTACATTGCAGACAAACTACAATTTCGACGACATCAACGATGATATGTTGACATACGTCAACAAGCTTTTCGCTGAACGGTACAAGCAGTGGAAAAGCAACATGCACCAATATTTTGAGACATTTGATGATCCACAGGTCACTCTTGATGAGGGTTGCCCGAAGGAGTTTGAAGACTAGGAAGATAATTGGGCGTGGCTTTGCAATCATCTTTAGGTGCCCGACTATGTGGTACGTTTTTTATATTATGTTTAAAAGTATTATACGTTTCTTACTAATATTTATTGATTTTTTTATATTTCATTCAAATTATACGTTTGTTTTTTGTATAACAGAAGAAGGCGAAAGCCAGCAAGAGCAATCGGGAGAGGAGACTGTTTTCCATTATTCCGATTAGAGGCCCTTCTCATATAGGATGGAGGTGTGGTGGCAAGTAATAATAAAGTTTTTCATATTCAATTTTTAATATGTCAATAATATATTTTTTTTCGTACTAACAATTTTCGTATCTTGTTCTATTCGAAGATGGGGGGTTCAAAATTCCCGGAGATCGATGTCTTCATCAACGTTTATGTTGGACTTGAGGATGAGTTGGCCGAGTCACTTTATGTAAGTATTCTTCAATTGTAATTACTTTCTTACGCATTCAAGTATCATGGTTATTATTTGAATGTTATTATTAATATTTTCATGTTATATTACACATGCGACGATGATGGAGAAGAGGCAGTTGGTTTTTCAGGAGTCTGCCTCCTAGCTTTCTTCCGAGACTCCGCTCAAGTCTGTGGATCCCCAGAGGATGCAGGGTTTTAGATCCTTATAGAGACCTTGGATCAGACTCTTGAGCGGAGGCCAGTGATGTATTGTAGGTATCATTGGGAATGCTTGGCAGCGGGAACCTAGAGCCTCTTCATCATCGCAGTCAAAGCGCTAGGTGACAGCTTTGATGACAGAGGTGGCCGACCTTAAGACTGAGCTGGCCTCGTATAAAAGCCAGAAATCACAGATTGTACAGGCCCTCAGTCAGTACGACATTCGTTTCCTGAATCTTCATCCATCGTCAACATCTGAGTCCCTCCAACCCGAGCATGCCCACAACTCTGCCCCTTCGACCTTTGAGCTTGTCCCCAACCTTGAGACCTTCCAGCCGCCTCTGAATGATGACCTCGTTGATTATGCCACATTATTTTCTTAGTTTTGTACTTTTTACTTGTTAAACATTTTCCTTGTACGTACATTTATATTTATTTAAATAAATTATTTTTCTCTTTATTACCTTTTTTAATTGCAATTTAATTTTATTACAAAATTAAAAAAAAAAAAAAAAGCAGAACAAAAAATTAAATTTATAAAAAAAAATATTTTTTTATTTTGGCCCGACGAGTACCTTCGTTTCACAATATTATAACGACTAACAAGGTTTCGTCACACAATTGTAAACTGTCGTCGCTCAAAGTTTCGAGAGACGAATAGTAGTCGTCCCATGTTTGTATCCTGGTATTTTGTGCGATGAACACATTCAGTCCTATAAATTTTGTGCGATGAAGGCTAAGCCGTCGTGCCGTGTTTTTGCGACCAATGCTATTGTTTGTCGCGCAAAGTCTTTCTTCACGATTTTTGCGTGACGGATTTTGCGTGACGAAGTTTCCTTCGTGCATACATTTGTGTGATGGAATGACACTTCGCGCGACCAACTTTTGTTCGTCCCACAAATAGTTAAACGTAGTAGTGTGAATTGAAGAAAATGAATGGAAAAAAATTAACAAGAGTGTGTGGGAGGTAAAAAATGGATGTGTGAATAACACTATCCTTAAATAATACCAATACTTTAATAATTTTTTTTTTTATGTTTAAGAAATTGTTATTATCACTCCAAACTTTCAATAAGTAGAAAGAAAAATACACTTGTAAGGAGTGTAGAATGAAATTTTTGAAGAACTAATAACAGTCTATTTTTTTTAATGATAAATAGCTAGATTAATTTCTGAACGATTTCAGCAATACAGGACTATCCACGCAGCCTACATTTTGTTTGAGAAGATTCTGAAATTCAAATATTATGATGATTGTTGTTGAAAAAAATATATTAAGTGGAGTGGACGACTAAAAATTGAATGCCAAATTGCTAAATGCATTATATCATCTTTCTCTGGCTGAACTGAATCAGTCCAAAGTATGACACACGTACATCTACAAGATGTTCTCATGACATGGAGATCAAAAGAGCACTCATGTATCATTATTTTGCATTTGATTATTTGAAAAAAAAAAAACGATTAGAAAATAATAAAATGCTTGCATTCCAAGCATATATAGACAATTACGTTGCAGATCATTCGTGATCTTATAGTTTAATGCAAATTAAGAAAGTGAAAAAGGATGCTGATAACTCGAACTCATGGTTTAATGATATCACACCGTATTTTAATTAGCACATTGATTAGGAAGTTAATTAGTATTTATCAAATTATGCTTAGTCCAAAAGCCTAAGACTTCATCTTGGAAATTCTTAAAATCTGAACCGAAGTGCCAGACATTCCTTAACCTTGCACATGCATTATGCATAGCAGACTCAGCAGTTGTTTCACTTGTCACTTAAGATTCCAAAGGGTCTGTGCTGGAGCTGAATGATTGAACTTGAAAGGCCCTGATTGGGCGGATTCCTGGCCCACATGGCTTTGATTGATTAAATGGGACCTCTCTGCCTCTCTCATTTTTTTATTTTTTATTCTTTATTTTTTTCGTCGAGACCTCTCTGCCTTTTTATTCATCTATCATGTACCTTGTAATATATTTCTTCCTTTCTGAACACAACTGGTATGACATTTCAGAATACCTAATTATATATCCACAATCTCCCCCACCCAATTCTGCCCAAACTTCCCTCCGAAATTTTTTCAAGTGTTATTAGTTAATCGATTGCTGTTATAAGGTGAACGTAATATTACTATTTTCATGAATGTATCATGCGGTATATTTATTGATTTACGTGTTATATGCATGAATGAATAAATAAACAAATGGTAAACACCCATTAGCTTAGAGCCTTGGTTAACTGTGTTTCAAAAATAAATGAAAATTTGAAATTCCCGTCACAAGTACTGCAACAATACATTAAAAGTTATTTTGTCACAGTTAACTTCCTAAATTAAAGTTTAAACCTCAAAAAGTAATGACATTTTGTCCTACTCTGTCAGCTGTAATTTTTTTTTAAAAAGATCATTTGTACTTTTATGATTGTCCCATACAATTTGAAGTTTAAAGACATTTTCATCACTTCTGAAAATGTTAGGTAAAGAAGGGGTCCATTTGTTTAGATAGAAATCATTGTTTTTTCTTTAAGAAATGTATTGGTATTATTTGGTGTTTAGAGTATGTTTGATTAGGGATTACGGTTGATCAACATATGTGCCATGCACCATGGATCGATCATTATAATAATGATCACATTGACCTTTATTTATTGATATATTAAAAAAAAAATTGAGTTATAAGTAGTAAAATAATACTATTAGAGAGTGTGTATCCAAGGAAATAATCTCAACTTCTCGCTGCAAGGATTTGCTCGAAAACGAAGTAATAAGATAGGTTCAGAGCTAGCACTAACTAAAACGGCTGCTCCAAATAGGCCACAACAAGCCTAAAAATAAGACCAAAACAAAATTGAAGGCCGATCGGTCTGGTAGCTAGGCCGGTCGTTCAGACCTGAGCACGATACTTGAAGCATTTGCTTGATCCCAATCATTCGTCCAAACGATCGCCAATTCACAATAAATATAACTATTATCCTTTTATTTGTTTTGCTATGTAAACGAGGAAAGCAACAATCGCCCCAATAATACATAATAAACCTAAGGTTTCTACATATCAAAAAACAACTAAGCATGCGTGAAATTTCAATTTTGTTTCCATTTAAACAATGCAACTATAAACCCTACATTACACAGGAACAATATAAACCCTACTTTATGAAAACAATATAAATCCTACGTTATAAGAACAATTCAAACCCTCCACTTCAACGTGTCATTGCTTGTACTTCTACTAAGATCAAACTTGAATCAGTACTAAGTGGAGTAGACTACACTTTTCCTACAAAATACGACTAGCTAGTTGCATGTTACTGCACAGAAGTCGACTAACACAACTGTGATACCAGTACCGTGGCATAACGGCGGCGAATAGAAGCCGTCAGATGTGGGGGGAATCTTTGATGGTGAAGAAGCATAATTTTGACCTACTGCCACGTTTCTTACGATGTAGACATGTGAAATCTCGTAAAATAATGGGCGGTGGTGGAACGTTGTGGTTGCGCATAGCCAAAACCCTAAACCCAACTAACGAAGGAAGGAATCTTTAATCACAAATATTCATCCACAGTCGTCTGATCGAAAGATCGATCAGAAAATTCGTTCCCCAACCCAAACTCTAATATGTGCCTACCTATGCGGATGACGTCACTTGAGTGGTTTCCATGTTGACGTGACCCGCATGTGATAATGGGTTCCACGTCAGCAGAAAGGATTTTGGTAGCAACTTGGACGATGACTTTGTCACAGCACAACGTAACGCAAGTTACACATCACTTTCAAAACCTCCTCTCCCTCCATGTACATACAACTTAGAGTAATAGTCAAAGTAAATGTTGATCAGTGTGAACTCGTAGGAAAATAACAGCCGTCCGACTTGGCCGGTCCTCCCCAGAATCTAGTGTGTAAGATTTTGTTCCGGATTCACTAAATCGTAGTTGAAATTACATCTTCCACACACACACACACATATGCATATGTTCTCTAGTTAGGAAATCATCTTCCATCTTCTATGTGCTTCATGAACATATATAGATAAGTTTTAGAAACTTTAATAGTGGGTTTGAACTTCTATAATCCAAATGGTTTGTAGTAACCAGTAATTACACATTAGGTATTAGCAAGAATTTGTTGATCATGCTAATACATATAGGCTAGTCTTAACATAAACAAGTGGAAATAACTATGGCTCCGTTTAGGACAACTTTTGTTGTAACTTTGCTTAGAAACACTTTACTATAAGTGCTTTTATTAGGACCATGTTATAGTTTTTATTAAAAAACAGTGCTTCTTGATGAAGCAAATGGCTTCTCAAAGCACTTCTATAACTAAAATGCATTTCTAAGTTTTTATGTTAAAAGTACGTAGTTGTAAGCACTTGTAATTGTCAGAAAACACTTAATTTATAAGTAAATCTCAAAGAGATTCTATAATAAGAAATATCTAGAATATATATAGTGAACATATCTATCGTTTAACTAGACTAATTAGGCACAAATTTAGAACTTCAACTTAAGGTGAGCTAAGCTTGAAATTATACGAGAGAAATGAGGGATGAGGGAGAGTGAGGGGTTGGGATGAAGGTTAAATATTATTCCTTGATATGTGCGGGCTATATAGCACCCCCAAGTCAACACTGGGGACCGTGGCTTGATTTGAGGCATGTGTCAAACAAATACAAGATGGTGTTGGAAGTGTGCAACATCAACACATGGTCAATTTGTAGAATTCAATAATTATGTAAACGGGGCTTAAAAGCATGGAGATGGGCAGGCGCAGGCCATGCGCCTATAATTGAAATCGAGAAGGCCGGCATCAAAGCCAAAACTCGAAATGGTCCACACCACCTGCATTTCCCAAAACAGCCTACTTTGCAGGTGAAGGTTACGTAACTTCCATTAAAGAGAGATACATACATACATATATATATATATATATATATATATATATATATATTTGCTGGTTAAATTTTGGAACTGATATCCACATGCTAATCCGTGATGATTAAGATTGGGATCATGAAACCAAATCCTCAACTCATCTTAACTCATTTTATCATGGTTTTGTTGGTGAATTCCATGTGAAAGAAAGAAGAGAATTTACATGTTATATGTTTGATAATGATGCGTACATTCTCAATAAAAGCTCAACAAATATTAGGTTTAAGAAACACTTCAAGGAGTGCGTTGAAAATATCACACATTAGAGAATAGAAGTTCTACATTATATATAAAAGATAAGTATAAAAAAAAAAAAAAAAAAAGGGGCAGGGTCTGGAAGTAATTTCTCCTGCCGAGAATTCTCCATTTATTATAAACTGATTTCGAGTTATATGTTCAGATTTGAGCATATGAATCATGTAACCTCACAATACTAGTAACTAGTTGGCTATGTCATGTAAAAGAACAAACTTTATCATCATTAGGTTTAGTTGGAGAAGATTGAGATCAACCACTTGCCTGTCGTTTGGCATGACTTTGGTCGCGACCAATGGTGTAGTACTTATACATGTAAATTTATGAGTAATGCTAAGTAAACTAAATTTGTAAATTAAATGATACGTTACCAATAAAAAATAAGCACGTTAATAACACTTAAGTAATATCCAATCATCAACTTCTATGTTTACACAATTTAGTCTATAAATTTAGTATTCCTAGTATTACTCTAATTTTATAAAATAATTAATGATATGTTTAAATTCTGGTCATCGATAATGCAAGACACACACACATATATATATTAATAATGCATGTGCAATTATTAGTAATGCATACACAAGTACGCACAAACACAAAAGAAGTGCATTTGCTTTGGTTTGCTAACTTAAGATTGGAGATGGATTTGCCATGCCTATTTGCCTAGTTGACAAACACAAAAATAATCAGAGGAAATTCTTTAATGATTTAATCCCACATGTTTATATTATATAGTTTGATTTATTTGTCGGGATGCATGGGATAATTCAATAATATTTTGTTTAATTAGTCGGGTGGGTGGGTAATGGGTATGAGACGTATACCAACATTCGTGGATGCTGCCGGATGTTGGTATATGGTCCAGTTCATGATGAATGTTCTAGATTATTCTAGTAAGTAAGTAAGTTGGTTGGAGCATGCTAGACAATTCTTGCAAGTTATTAAGTTGGTGGAAGAAGCTAGAAAGTACTAGCTTCTTTGGTTGCAAATGGAAAGATCTAGAAGCTACAATTTTATGGTTAGTCTAAAATTATCTAAGCTAGAGGTTTGTAGAATATACTAGAAACTAGAAATTAGTTCTAGTATGTAGAAGGAACTAGAAACTAGCAGAATGCCAAGCACTCACCTATAGATATGGGTGTGATGTTGTAGCGATGTAACCAATCAAGAAAGAAGTGAGTAGCAAAGGATCAAGTCCAAAGCTAGAGTTCCACTCCAAAAGTGAGAGTGAGAGTGTTCCACCACACATTGTGAGTGAAGTTTAGAGTGATAGAAAGTGTGTTTTATACTTTCTTGTATCCATCAAGCCTTGTCTTTGGCTTGGTAAGACTACTCTTGTTGTACTCATTTTTTTTTTTTTTTTTTTTTTTTTTTTCATATAGTGAAGATTGATCCTTGTTTGGTGAACGTAGGCATAAATTGCCGAACCACATAAATTTTTGGTGTCCATTTTCTACTTTACTTTGTGCATTCTCTATCTTGTAGTATCCATGTTACTAACACTGGATGCCATGAATAACGTTTAACAATGCTTCATCTCTGGCCATCATTTTAAGTCAACATAAAAGATTGTAATATATTGTGTTGTTTTTTCTTTGTAGTTGTTTTCATTTGTAAATAAACAAGTGCAAAATCTTCATAATTAAGGTCCACTTCGGCCTTGGGCGACTTTCACCCCTATCAGAGGTAATTTGAGCCGTTGGAAAACATGTCAAATTTCCATTAATCAGCTAGCTAGGATTACAAAAGATCGAATTGCTTATGAGTTATGATTAAATTGTACTGGTGAACCAAACCAACCATCAACTATGGTGACTATTCAAGTCAACTACTAACTGCAAGGCTAAATGTTGATGGAGACATTGCAACCGTATGAAAGATTGAAGGGTCACATGATTAGATTCAAACAGTAGTTTTGAAACCCAGCAGTAGTACCACTAGACCACTACTACTGTCTATAATTATACAGGAGAAGATAGGAGGGGAGGGCCTCACCACCGCACTAACGTAAAAAGCCTCCAAGAATGGAGCCCCATATAGGCCATATGCTGTCTCTCTCTAAATAAAGCGCACAGAAGTGTTACCCTTGGACCACCATCAGCAGCAGCACCACCACCACTACCAGGCTTTCTAGTTTGTTGCTGGTGGCAGTACTTGTGTAATAAGCTTTCTTCTTCTTCTTAGGGTTTAAAAGGACGTTACATTCCAAGGGCTAGCCAGAGTGTTTGTATTATTGCAGTTTGTGTTCGGTTTGTATTAGGTTGAAAATATTGGCAATTGCTAAAATCTTGAGAAGATCCTGATGATCGATCAATGATTCAATTACCATATAAGAGGAGATCCTTCCACAAACTTCACTTCAACAGGTGTATTCGATCTTGCTTCTTTAGCCTTAATTTCTTGGATCTGGGGTTGGGCCTAATACATTCAACTTTAACCTTGCATGAATTCTAGCATGACACAGTTGCATTTTTCCTCAAGAAGTTTTTGAAATCTAAACATGGGTGAGGAGAAATCAAACATGTGTG
The DNA here is from genome assembly GCF_041283825.1 of Pyrus communis. Taxonomy (NCBI): domain Eukaryota; kingdom Viridiplantae; phylum Streptophyta; class Magnoliopsida; order Rosales; family Rosaceae; genus Pyrus; species Pyrus communis. Next base: position 8,430,723 of record NC_142578.1, read on the forward strand.
TCAGATTTAATTAAGAGTAGATATTGTTAATGACTTGACCTACAAACCTATTAAAATTGCAATCAAAATTCAATAAAAGTAGCACATATGTGCGGTTGGCTAAGATAGTATGTCCGTCTATTTGCACCCTAAATCGAATTCCCGTTATGCATGTCATAAGAAAATTCAACTTTAGCCATGAAGTCTAGCATGACCTAATTGCATTGTTTTCCTTAGTTTTTAAAATTGAACATGAATATCAAGTACAGGATAAAATGCTCTTAATCACTTCAGATGTGTATCCTTTAAAATTGCATTCATGGTTCAATGAAAATCATGAATAATAAGATAGCGTCTCTGCCTCCTTACGTCTTTCGTGAAAGTGGAACCTTTATGTTTATTGATCTTATCTTGGTAAAAGATTTGTTCAGTAATGTAGTAAATGCAACATTAGTCATAAAAACTGTAGTAAAAGGCCAACCACTCCAAAGCCAGCTTATTATAGAACAGGGCAAGGGCCTAAATCAAAAAAATCTTTCCCATGTATGGATTAGGCTTTGCACACGTATTGGGCCTTTTGGCCATAATTAATATGACATTGGATAAGATTAGTCATGTATTGTGTTAGTCCCTAAAATCAATGCATCAGCCATGACTAAAATCAAGAGAACTTCTGTTCACACAGTATTTATCTCTGGACATCCAAATTTTTTTTTTTTTTTTTTTTTTTAAATCTTTGTTATATCCTCGTGTGGATTACTTAAATATCAATACATTAAATAAATAAAACATTTTAAAAATAATATTTTAATAGGAACAATTATCTAGAATGGCTTAAAACTTTTTTAATTTCGTAGAAAGACTTGATTTTATGTTTATTACATAGAGACAAAGTTCAATAAAATGGCGTTGTGAGGAGTTAGGCAATCCATGACATGGAAGACCACTAGATAGTTGTATGGTCCTGCTTGAAACATGAGCTTCACTATTCCGAGTGATTAAACAAGGATGCCATTGAAGGATTGCATGGTGGCCTTACTTTTGTTAATGTTGTCTAGGATTCCCATCTTCCCGGCTGCAACCTTGAAGAGGATGTTGACCCTATACCCATTGTCCATCAGAACTCGACTAACCATCACAGTAGAAATCTGTACCGTGATGACCAAGGCATCGTCATAGGGCAAGCGGACATCTTCTAAATCCCGATTAGAGAACATAGGGATAATGGAAGCGATTGGAGGAGGCTTATAGATGGAAGCCACCACCTTAGGTTTCTTGTAGGCTTTTTCTCTCTTTCTTGGGTATAACAGGGTGTTCTTGTTCTCTATAGTGTAGTTGTTGAGAACTAGCCTTGTTTTATCAAGCCATGAATCCCAGAAGGTCCTTGAGATTTCCTGGGCTTCTTGAGAGATGTTTTGTGAGTGGGGCAACGACGCTTCATGCGTGAGTTCAGATCAGTTGTTCTTGCTAGGGTCTGAACAGGCGTTGGCTCAACCGGTGGCTCCTCAAAGCTAGAGACAATGTCTTCAAGGGTCTTCACTTGTCTCTCGAGGTCATCAAGCTTTGGTTGCTCCCTCATTCCTGAAGCCTTTTGAAGCTTATCGACAAAAGCGTAGATTTGCAACAAGCTTTTCTTAATTCAATCCATGGTGAGTATCTTTGATATAAGAGATATTGTTCTTGCTCAAAGGCGACATAGGTGCAATGACGTTGCTTTGGAATAACCATCGCAATGGTAAAGTCATTTGGTCATGAGGAATATTAGTTCACTCTCAACAAAAGCACCTATTATTGGAACCGAATTCGCTCACCGTCGTATGTTGTGGAAGATGCACAAATCTCTTTACCTATAGAAGAACAAACAACTGTAAGTAGCCAAACAAAGGGGGGCTTACGTGCTATCAAAGGCTCTCTGACGGTCAAGTTAGTAAGCAATATTATGAATACTAGAGAAGTGTATCTATACTAGTCGAAGTAGAGACCTTTTAGGAGTGTTATTACTTACAGCTCACGCAAATTCTTATATTGTAAGTACTCCAAGAATTTAGGAAACCTAATGATTCCTTGCAGATTAGGTTTATGTGTCTTGCGGATCAAACATGGTTAATCTCAGCGAAGTCGTTGGACTTTGCCCACTGCTTCATAATAGGATGATGGTGGCATCACTGCTCTGTCTGTGCAGCTCCCCTGGGGAGGCTATTGAGTTTACGGTCAAACTTCTGAGGTATTCGAATTCCGATCTGCCTTACTCCAGCCTAGGAAAATCATGGTCCCACATGTTGGTTTCTCATTGGTATTGTTTCATCAAATCCTTGACTAGGTACATCATATTACAATGCAAGATGATGGTGGAGGAGAAGAACATGTGTGTTTGACTATGGAGGATAACTAGTGTGTTTGGTTTCACAGGTGTTTTTGGTTTCTAGTTTATGAAATTATAAGAGTTACACGTGTCTTAACTGTATTAGTTCATGTAAGTGGTCAATAATATTTGAATACTAGTGAGTATCTAAATATTGTCCCATGGATAATTGTTCGAGCTTGTTCAATGTGGCCTGGTATAACTTTGTAGTGTTTCTAAGTAGGAAGGACCAAAAGGTCGCATGCAAACTTTTTCAAGGTTCAAAACCAAACAATAACTTGTTTTACCAAAAAATGTTAAAAAAAATAATATATATAGATATATAATTCTCTTGTCACAACCAAGGCTAGTTTTGTGGGTTAAGAGAGTCCTAGGAGGATTATGGGTCGAATAATTGTGTCAATATAAATAAAGCATATTACTTAGCGAAGGTATTTTATAATAGGAAAAATTACACTTAGAGTATACTTTCAATACTTAATTATATATTGAGACAACACTTTTTAAACATTTCAAGAAATGACATTTTTTAATTCTGCGTAAGATGACGTCATGTCCAGTTTTTGCGTTAGAAACGGAGTTCTTGTATTCTGTTAAATAGCAATCGACAGTGATTCGAATCATTCGAATTATATTTTCGTTTTCTCTGCTATTTTTCTTTCTCTGCTATTTAATAATTTTCAACTTAATACTTGTGCAACATCCGTTTATATAAATATTTATTTAAAAGATTATGGATTAGAAAATTGTGCATCATCAGTTTTATTTAATCAACATAATACTTGTGCAGCATCAGTTCATATAAATATTTATTTAAAGGATTATGGATTAGAAAATTGTGCAGCATTAGTTATTTTATTTGCAGATAAGTGTGCAACATTAGTTTTATTATGCAGATAAGTGTGCAACTTCAGTGTGTAGCATCCTTGTTGGCGTTTTTTGTGTTGCAATGTGTTACAGATATTTGTGCAACATCTGTTTTAGTTATTATACATTTACATTTTAAAATGCATAGATGTATACAATTATTTATGTGCAGCATCAGTTTAACTTTATGTTTTTATTTTTTTATTTTTTGTGTAGATCATGTTCGTTGTTAAAGTGTTGAAGTGTATATATGAAAATTGTGCATTAGTTATGCCGCTTTATCCGCATACTAGTTATGAGGATTTGTGTGTGCAATTGACTTTGAGGTTTCCAAGTTTGTCATCAGGAGTCTTTCTGTTGAATTACTCTTTATATAAAGGTGAACAAAACAGTTTATTAGAGTGCAATGAAGATATTCAGACCCTTCTTCTGATCAATAACTTGATTTCAAATTCAGTTGTTGATGTTTATGTTCAAGCTAAGAAAGAAATGTCTATTGTTTCTACTAGTAGTGTGTTGTCTTGCCTAGTTGATGCTAATAATGTTGGAGATGATAACCAATTTTTGGCCAAGTATGGCTCTTATGGACCTCACCATTATGCAACAAATGACTGGCAGAGTTATATTTCATATGAAGGTTAAAATTATGAAGATGGTGCAGTTGAGTTTCGTAGAAAACTTACACAATACTCTATTGAGGTTGGTTTTGATTTCAAGTTCACTAGGAATTATTGGAAGTGTGTTACTGCTGTTTTCTTAAAGAAATTGTCGGAAGGGTGTCAATGGCATGTTCATGTTGTTGTGCAACAACTTAGTGGTTGTTTTATCATTAAAAAAATTAAATAATATTCATATTCGCACTGGACGTATTAGTCAAAAGAAGAATAAATGATTTGGCCTTATTGTTTTGACTTCTTTGTTGGCTGCCAAGGTTCGTTCAAATTCGTCTATTAAGGCAAATGATGTTATGAGAGAAATGAAGGAGAGCTATGGTCTTGATGTTAAATACCAAGCAGCTTGGCGTGGCAAAGAGATTGTATATAATGAGGTTAATGGTGATGAGGTTCTCTCATTTGGATTTTTGCCTTGGTACCTGGATGAATTTGTGCGTGCCAATGATGAATCGTTTTGTCCATTGTTGGTAGGTGAAAGTGTGCTAGATGGCATTTCTACTCATTCGATTCTCTTGTTTTCTCCATCGCAGTGTAATAGAATAACATATCTCTCTTCTTTTTGCTGGGTTTTGGCTTGATGCGCTTGACCATTGTTCGAGTTTTAGGTTGAACAAGTGTTTGAGATTTTGTTGGTACTTCTTTTGGAGTTTGGAGAACCTGTTTTGACTGGATATCTACCTCTTGATCAGAGGCAATTACGATTTTTTCCCCATTTTTAATAGATTCATTTTCAGTTGCAAATCAATAGCAAAATCTTAATGAACAAGTTTATTAGTTTTCTCTTGTTTTTCTGGTTTAACCTCATTGATGAAACGCAAGGTCTTGTTTAGCTCAAAATTTTTTTCTTGTTGCTTATTCACCAATTCTTCAAGAGAAATCTTCTCAGCTTTTAGAATTTGAAATTTCTCTCTTATTTTTTCCATTTTTTCCTTGTTTAATGCATTATGTTCAGACTGCTTCTTGTAGGACATTTTTTGCTGCCATTCAAGTTCATTCTTCTCCTTCAGCAGCCTTTTGTTCTTTTCCAGTAACTTATTCTTTTCTTCTTCCCATTTTTTCTTTTGTTGCTCGAATTCAGTGCTCCTATTCTCTAGTTCACTATTTTGGTTTTCTAATTTTTTCTTCTCTTTTAGTAACTTCTTGTTTTCTTTTTGCAAGTCCTTATTATCGCTTTGTAGAGCATCATTCTCTTTAACTATTTTTGCAATAACAGAATTCTTGAAGTGGCATGTGTTAATAGCATTATTCAACATCATAAACCAGAGTTTTGCCCTCATTTTCCAGTACTCTGCAGCATCTGTTTGGCTTTGAGATAACTCTTCTTGTGTTAACTCCTTTTTTGGGTATTCACATTCCTATTTTTCTTCACCTGTAAGAGAAGCAATAAGTTATTCATAAAATGTTTGTTGTTTTCTTGTCTTGATTGTCGAATCTTCAGGGAGAACTGACAGTTGAGGAACAGATGCTGTATTTCCTTCTTGTTCTTTAGCTTGAACTGGCAGTGGGAGGATTGAGGTGCTTGGACCAATTATTATCATTGCCTCTTCTTGCGCTATAAGAACTGATTCTTGGGGCCTCTTTTGGTGTTACCTCTTTTAGTTGGAATTTAACCACATCATTAATGACCCTATCAATTTCAGTCTCGTCCATGTTTGTGAGCCCACATTTCTTTCTTCATTTTCAACATTTTGATAAGCCTCATGTGTAATATTTTGGCCATCTTGGACTTGCTTATTTGAAATTTAGGAACCATAGATACTCTGACTATCAACCAGTGTGTCAAAGTAATCTTCATTTTCATTTTTTTTCCACCCTCTTCCTCCTGATTGTATTCAAAATCAAGAAATAAATGATAAAGATTTAGTATGCAGCATTAGTTATACCAGACTTCGTGTATTTTTTTAGCATGCATTATTACATATACCAGACTTAGTATGTAGCATCAGTTATACCAGACTTAGTATGCAGTATTAGTTATAACAAAATTATTATGTAGCATCACTTATAATAGAATATTAGTATGCAGCATCAGTTATACTAGAATATTAGTATGCAGCATTAGTTATACCAGACTAAGTTTTTAGCATGCAGTATTTCTTATACAAGAATAAATATGCAACATCAGTTATAACAGAATATTAGTATGCAACATTAGTTATAACAGAATATTAGTATGCAGTATCAGTTATGAATTATTAGCTTGTTTTTGGATTTTACCATTTTGTCTGTCGGGTTATCGTCTTGACTTTTTAGCTTATCTTGGCTTTGTTTTTTGGTCATCCACGCAGACAGTGTCATTTGAAATTCCTCATCATCTGTTTGATCATTGCATTTGTCCAGCACATTTGAAACAGTTCTTTCATTATCATCATCTTCTTGTTGTTGAACATCAATCATCTCATCATCAGAATAGCTTTCAGAAGTTTAGGCGCCACTATGGTTTCATCCTCATTGGCTACTTGCTTAAGACCCACTACCGTTTCAACTTCTTCAAGATGAAGCACTAATTTGTTTGATAGTTTAGCTTTCTTGGCTTTTAGTCCCTTCTTAGCTGCTTTCTTTTCTATTTCCTATGTTTTAACGCAGGTGGAGGATCCGCAATGTAGATGCATAATTGTGCAAAACTAATTTACAAACAGAAAGTAGAACCATAATTAATTTATAAAGTGCATCATCAGTACAAAGTCAAGCATCAGTTCAAAGCCAAGCATCAAGTTCAAATTGCAACATCGAAGCTAAACGATTAATGTTTTTACTCACAAAATTTAGACACATATTCGTTTCTTTTTCAGATGTTTAAGAATCAATTTAGAATGAGAAAGTACAACCAGAATTAATTTACAAAGCGCAACATCAGTTCAAAGAGCAACATCAGTTCAAAGTGCAGAATCAGTTTCAAAATGTAGCATCGAAGCTAGATGGTTAATATTTTTACTCACAAAATTTAGATGCATATTCATCTTCTTTTTCAAATGTTTAAGAATCAATTTACAAACATAAAGTACAACTAGAATTAATTTACAAAGTACAACATTAGTACCAAGTGCAGCATCAGTTCAAGGAGCAACATCAGTTCAAATTGCAGCATCAAAGTGCATAATATCTTTTCACAAAAAATACATGCAGAATCATGTTTTACATAAAAGTGATTGCAGTATCAATTTTACCTCCAAATCTTCATTTGCTTCTTTATAGAATTTTGCATGTAGTTTTGCCAAATCCCACTTCACTACTGTTGGTGAGCGTTTCTCCTTTCCTTCTATTGGGTTGATGATTGTGGTGTGATCACAAATCCAATACTGTAGACAAAATAAAAGTTAGAGATTTGTATATTTTTGTAAAATAAGACAAAAAATGATTTTTTTTAATTAGTTTTTGTTTGTTTACCAGTAAAAGTATGTCAATGCCACTGACGGTTGGTTGTTTGTCTTTTTTTCTCTTCTATGTTCTATCAATTAATTTCATCAAGTATCTTGATGTTTCATTGGCCTAGTTGTACTTATTTATGTTATCAATGAAGTTTCAATTCTTGGCCAAACTCCACGGGAGTTTCCCCACTGAGCTCCTAAGCAGATTTGTGTTTAGCAAATATAAAATTATAAGGCAGGTGGCATCTTGATCCTCTTCTGTTGTCCTAGTATCAAATGCAACTTAAATTGCTTGTGGAATTTCTCTTTTACCATTTCTTGTCATTTTCGAAAAGTATTTATCAACAAATCTGTTTTATTTTGGCTTTGGGATTCTACAGTCTTTTATTGACTAATAGGCTTCTCTGCCTCAGTTTGGGATCCCAAATATGCATTGGATATCATCAATATTTACTTTGCAAGATCCATTTTTGAATTTGAACATTCCATTTTTAGTGTCATATCAGTTCACTATATGTATGACATCCCAGTCTGATTTCTTCATTTGTAAATCACCTTTTATGTAAGCTTTCACTAGTTTACCAAAACTTGACTTATATATGAATGCCAAGACTTTTGGTTTTTCTTCAAGTTTTGGCTTGAGCTCTTGCATTAGTTCTGCAAAGGCCATGAGATTCAGTCGTATTTGAGCATAGTTCTCATCTGTTGCTCGATGCTTTACAACAAGAGAAGTTGATTTCTTTTTTATTGCAAGATTTTTTGCGTTTGTCGTCATCTTCATAAAAAAAAAAATGAAATGATCATGGGTATAATAAATTATCAAATAATAAGAAGTCATATAAATGACAAACTAGATGTAAATAGCAGATGCTTAGCACACAAGAATTCATTTACAAACACAAAGTACAACCATAATTAATATACAAAGTGCAACATCAGTATAAAGTGCAGCAAACACTTGATAATACATGCATTGTTTACAAGTGCAGCATCAGTACAAAACTATATGCAAATGGCAGATGCTTAACACATAAGCTAGATGCAGCATCATTAAGCACACAAGCTAGATGCAGCATCATTTAGCGCACAAGCTATATGTATCATCACTTAGCAAACAAGGAGATGTAGCATCACTTAGCACACAAGCAGATACACCATCACTTAGCAAACAAGGTAGATGCAGAATTGGTTGTTAACGCACAATGTAGATGCATAATTGTGCATAACCAATTTACAAACAGAAAGTAGAACCATAATTAATTTACAAAGTGCAGCATCAGTACAAAGTGCAACATCGGTTCAAAGTGCAGCATCAGTTCAAAGTGCGGCATCGAAGCTAGATGGTTAATGTTTTTACTTACAAAATTTAGACACATATTCATTTTCTTTTTCAAATGTTTAAGAATCAATTTAGAAACAGAAAGTACAACCAAAATTAATTTATAAAGTGTAGCATCAGTTCAAGGTGTCGCAAACACTTGATAATGCATGCATTTTTTACAAGTGCAGCATTAGTACAAAGTGCAGCAAACACTTGATAATGCATGCATTTTTCATAAGTGCAACATCAGTACAAAGTGCAGAATTATTATACATATAAACTAAAAAAGCGAAATTGAAACATCTAAAACACTAAAATTGTTTTTTCACGAACTAGAACACTGAGTTTTTTGTAAAATCAAGTACAAAAAACATTTGATAATGCATGCGTTTTTTATAGCTTTCTTTTGCACAAACAAGTGCAAAAACACTTGATAATGCATTCATATTTGACGGCGTTCGAAATATAATCATGCAAAAAGAACAATTTTGAGTAGCAGAAAAACCTTTGAAACACTGATCTTTTTTGGGAATCTGGTTGAACTTGTGAATCACTTTACTGAAAATTCAGCTTGAAAGTATCGGAAACTTTGGAGATTTTAGGGTTTCTGGGGAGGTATCTTTTGCGTGATAGGATTTTTGAAATGATAGAGGTTTAGGGAAGGGTAACGCAAGTATTGAATGGAAAAGGGAAAGGAACCGGGTAGTTTTTATGATTTTTTTTGTCATGTAGTGGTTGACGTAGCCGTTTATTAACGGTTATAGTCGAGTGACATGGACCGTAATTTATTCGGCCCATTTCTTTTTGGGTTGGGCTTTGTTTTCTGTTATTGGGTTTTTTGTCTCTCTTTGTAATGTTTTAAAAGGTGTGGAGTTGTGTGAAATATGGTATATATTTTTTTCTCTATAAGTAAGACTCCCTTTATAATATGATACTTTTTTCCCACAAAGGCTTTTATCATTTAATACAATGAGGCCTAATGCGGTAGACTTCGGTTAAATTGCCTTTGAGTGGACTCTAGTTAAAACTCTTTGTTGTTTAAATTAAACAATCATATGCCTATACTAATTTATTTATTTATTTATTTATTTTAAGTAAGGAGAGAGGGAGGGAGTGAACGTGTGGGAGTGGGAGAGAGGTTTTTGTATTTTATTTTTTATCTTTTAATATTAGATATATGTTAAAAGCACATGTAAATGAAGCTTACATAAAAAAGAAACAAAATTTAATTTTATAAAATTACATAAATGCCCATAATTTTTTTTGTGATAAAGGTTTAAATAGTCTTTTTACATTTTTTTTTTTTGGTTAACAATAAGAGTTTTGTTAATATGCAGTTTATATTAGATGTTATATATTTGTGATAGGTAACAATTTCTTTATAGTCATCGACGGGGTTCGAACCCACGCCGTCATGTAAGAACTCAACTCATTTCCACTACTGTAGTAAATGACCACTTGCATAATATTTGTTTATTTCTTTACTTTGGTGTGTTTCTACGCTAATTTCTATGAAAATAATATTTTTTTTTTTTTTTTTTAAAATCAAGAAACGAGTAATATGTGTCTGTATATATTAGTTTTAGATGGAAGTGGCCGGTCATGCTCTTGTATTAACTTACTATTCTTTAATGGCAATGGTCATTGCCAAATATTGAAATTATTAACTAAAGAACACAAAAATATAAACTAATTTTTTTCTTTTTTTTTTTCTGGTAAAGTGTGAACCCAATTTGCTTGAGTTCCACGGTAACTTGAACTTTCAAAAAAGGGACGGGCCCATTGCATATTTGCGTTGCAACTTGCAAGAAGAGAAGTCTTGGTTCAAATATGACGACGAAGACTCCTGAGTCAAAAGGGGGGTGGTGACGCGTGGAATGCGGGAGCGAGCTCCTTTTACTAACTTAGCTTGCGAACAAGGCAAGGTTGGTCAACTCCATATTTAATTTGTTGGTATAATGTTGACGGCTGTAAGCTTGTATGTATGATTGAAGTAAAATTTTGATGTAAATAATGTGTGTCACATCCCAGACTCCAACCTCTCGGATATTGTCCGCTTTGGCATTCTGGGCCTGGACTATGTCGCAGCCACCCAGCTACCGCACGGTTTTGTTTTTGCAGGCCGTAGCCCCAAAAGGCCTCCTTGAAGTTAAAGCTCTGGGCATGGATATATATAAGGCCCAAAGACCACGTCATCACGGGCGATGTGGGATACTACAATCCACCCCCCTTAGGGAGCCCGACGTCCTCGTCGGCACACCACAGCCGTGAGTCTGGCTCTGATACCAAATTGTCACATCCCAGAATGGTGACGGCCAGCACGCTCCGATCTCGGTCGGGGTGTGTCAGTTTGGTATCAGAGCCAGACTCACGGCCGTGGTGTGCCGACGAGGACGTCGGGCTCCCTAAGGGGGGTGGATTGTAGTATCCCACATCGCCCGTGAGGGCGTGGTCTTTGGGCCTTATATATCCATGCCCAGAGCTTTAACTTCAAGGAGGCCTTTTGGGGCTACGGCCTGCAAAAACAAAACCGTGCGGTAGCTGGGTGGCTGCGACATAGTCCAGGCCCAGAATGCCAAAGCGGACAATATCCGAGAGGTTGGAGTCTGGGATGTGACAATTTGGTATCAGAGCCAGACTCACGGCCGTGGTGTGCCGACGAGGACGTCGGGCTCCCTAAGGGGGGTGGATTGTAGTATCCCACATCGCCCGTGAGGGCGTGGTCTTTGGGCCTTATATATATCCATGCCCAGAGCTTTAACTTCAAGGAGGCCTTTTGGGGCTACGGCCTGCAAAAACAAAACCGTGCGGTAGCTGGGTGGCTGCGACATAGTCCAGGCCCAGAATGCCAAAGCGGACAATATCCGAGAAGTTGGAGTCTGGGATGTGGCGTGACGGCCAGCATGCCCTCCTTCGGGACGGGGTGTGTCAGTGTGAATCTATATCACTTTCATATTTATTTTCGTTATAAAACTAATTACATGATGAGAGAACGAGAAAGATATAATATGCACATAAGACTAAAGAATGGACAATTGATTTGTTAGTATGGCTATTATTAAACAAGGATATTGTTTGCAAACGCGAAGTTAGGAATTATAGAGATGGTGAGTTAATTTCACTCTTGACTGTAGTATGGAGTGAAATTTAGATGTTAGAGGTAGTTTCATTTCTAGTTTGAGCAATACTATAATATACTCATACTGTTATAACCTATATTTAACTGAGGGAAAGAGAGGAGGTGTGTCAAAGAGAGAAAATGGAGAGATTGTAGAATGCTTAGAGATTCTTGTGTGTATTACTCCCTATGCAATACCTTCATTTATAGTAAAATAAGAGAAGAGCATTAACTTGTCATCCAAGTAAATACAATCCTATGTTTCAAAAATTGGGGTGGGCTAGAGCCCATGACAGACATTACCTGGCTTTACTCTTGATTGTTTGCATATACGTTTGTTTGCATGTACGTTAGATGATTGAAGCTTAAATTTTGCAGAATTTGCAGAACTTTCACAGTTTCATTGACAACAAAATATGTCTGTATTTGCATGTAACTATTACATGAATATTTTTTGGGAGTTATAACGAAACACTTCCGGTACTATTCACTTTTAACGAAAATGACATTTTTACTCTAAAAAGTGACTCCTGATAGTATTCACTTACAACACATTTTTGTCATTTTGATTAAAACTCAAAGTTTGCAAGTCTTTTTCATTAGTTTTCCTTTCCTTATTTTATATGATTTTTTGAGAGTTTGTGGCACATCAAAAAAGGTCATTTGCACTCTAAACACATCAAAATATAAGAGCAAAATTATGTTTCGAAAGAGTGCATAATGACTTCTTCAGAGTGCCAATAGCGTCACACTTCTTTTTATTTTCTTTTTTTCTTCCGAAAATTCCAAGCTACATGCAATTTCAATATATATCTACTCTAAGACCATCTCCAACCCTTGGAGTAAAGCCAAAAAATTTTAGCCCAGAAAATTTAGGTTTTAACCCAGAAAAAACTTTTCTGCTTTAACCCTTCTAGAGTAAATTTTTTAGCCCGAGATTTGTAAAGAATAAATTTAGGCTAATTTTTTAAGCAATTTAAAAAAAAATTATGTACACTATCCTAATTTAATTTTATGAACACTTTGACCTAAAAATATTTAGATTCCGATAAATATTGAAAAATCATTAAATTTTGGTGAATTTTGAGTTAAATAATTTTTTAAAATTATTTTAGCTGTTGGATTTAAATTTAGGCCGTTAAATCATTTTTGTACCGTTAGATTTGATTATATTTGATTTTAGCCATTGAATTCAATAAATATAAATATAAAACTAAAAAAAAAAGATTGAATGTGGAACGTTGGATGAACCAACGACCCATTTGATTGTGGTCGCATGATCAGGAAAAAAGAGTTGTTAGGCTCATGAGTTCTAGTAGACAAGTGGGCGACAAGCCCATGTGGGTGCGACTTTTCTGTTGCTGGGCTTGGTGCGTGCCGGGCATGCACGCGTCCCACCCTGACATTTGGGCTTCAAATGCCGAATCTCACTATCACTTGTAGGCTTCATCACTAATCTTGGGCTAAATATTGGGGAGAATTTGAGTTTTTTTTTTAAGTTTTAACACTTAACTATATTTTAGAACAAGGGTTGGAGAGAAATGGAGAAGAGGGAATAGAAGGGAAAACTTAAGACTTACTTCAAGGGTTGAAGTTAACCTAAAATCTTAATAATTTATTTTCTTATATAAAATTTCGGATGACAAACTTAAAACGATGAAAAGGACGAAAAGTAAAGAGACGCTCCTCATGCAGTAAAAATGGAGGGAAAAAGACATGAACTGTAAAAGATAAATAAAAAATTCAAAAGAAACGAAAAATGGAACTCAAAACAGTTAAACTAAAACTAAATCAAAGACTAGTTTTTAGTTTACAATTACAAAGGTCGGTTGGAGAGAGAGAGAGAGAGAGAGAGATCCGTACCAATCAAATTGTATCGGACAGCAGTGTGGTTTGTGCGAGGAAAGATAGAGGAAACAGACACACCGCGCAAATAAGGAGAAAGCGAGCACCGAGCACCTTCCACTCGCTTCTCTGCCTGTTACTGGCCCACAACCCGAGGCAAAATTTTGCCCTTTTTCTCTGCTTTTTTATTGTTTTACTTTTATTGTATTAGTTTATTTGATTTGTTTAAAGTTTCATGCTGTAGTTATTCTTTGCTTCCCCAAGTGGGAAACTGTTTGTTGTTGTTGCTGACGAGAGAGAGAGGGAAATTGGAAGGGGTTGGGAAAGTGGAAATCCCTATGAGAAATTAGATTTCTGGGGTTTGACCAAAGTTTGGTGGTGACCCAGGTGAGCAAAACTCTCCTTTTCCAAGTGTTTGTTCCTGTTGCAGATTTTGATTTGGTTTTTGGAAACAATCTGTTGGGTTTTTTATTTGGGGATTGGTGTTTTTGAGAAAGTCATATATTTGGACTTGAGATGAGATCATATCTGGATCTGTGCTGGGTTGTTTTTGGCTTTTGCAGTTTGTGGATTTTAATGTTTAGGGAAAATTTTGAGATTTCTGGTTCTGGATAAGGAAAAAGATTGAATTTTTGGGTTCTTCTGCTATCAAATTGAGAGATTAGAACATAATTTGAGGGTCTGAATTTATCTGTGTTTTTTTGGTTGGTTAGATTTTGACTCAGGATTTCATGGGTTGAAAGTGGAAAGGAAAAAAAAAAAAAAACAGTGAATTGATGGGGAGCTATGGTGAAGAGCGTGAGGATCAATTTTATGATACCCGAGAGGACCTTTCTTCGGTTTCGGATTGGGGTTCAGATTGCTGTGAGGAGTTTAGTTCTGGTACTCCAGGTTTCTTAAGGTATGAGGAGGTGTGGGCTAACAACCTGGAAAGTGTTCATGAGCGCCGCCATAAGTTCCTGCAGTGGATGGGTGTAGATTTGGATTCGAATTCGATGACGACGGAAGACTCAGAAGATGTCTTTGTTGACAGAATTAAAATTATTGATAGAATTAGGGAAGATAGTGGGGTGGTGTTGAGAACTTGGGGATTGGAAGAGGCGTCTTGCTCAAGTCAGTCAACGGTGTCTTCTTTGTCAACTGAAGCGCGGGAATCACTAGGAAATGGTGCTTTGGATGATACACATTCCACACGTGCAATGAGGAATTTGAACGGCGGAATGACTGTCATTGTAAGTGAATTGGTTCAGGATGGAGGGCTTGGCAGATTAGGTCAAGCGGGGCTAAATCAATTGGTTAATGGGGAAGTTCTCAGTGCACAGGCACCATCTCCTTTGATTCAGCAATTATTGCAGAGAGAAGTTGATAACGCTAGGTTCTTTCTTGATGCGAAGAAGAAAGTTAAAAGGGGATGGTTAAGGAAATTAGGAAATGGGATTTGCGTTGCTGATAAACATGAGGCTGCGTTGAGCCCCGTCAGTCTTAAATCTGCGTCAGGGGTAGGGATGCAAAGAGTCCAAGTTCATCCAAGTAAAAAGCGGACCAAGGAATTATCTTCACTGTATGCTGGGCAACACTTTTCAGCTCACGTGGGTTCAATTTTGTCCATGAAGTTCAGTCTTGATGGGCAATACTTGGCCAGTGCTGGTGAAGATGGTGTCGTGAGAGTGTGGAAGGTGATTGAGGATGAGAGATTCAACCAATTTGATATTGCTTCTGATCCTTCTTCTCTGTACTTCAAGATGCATCCATTTTCCAAGTTAAACTCTCCAAATGTGAATAAAGAAAAACAGAGTAAGGCGCAGCAATTGGGGGGATCATCAGAGTCAGCTTGTGTCGTTTTCCCTCCAAAGATATTTCGCTTATTGGAGAAGCCTGTTCATGAGTTCCGGGGACACAGAGGGGAGGTCTTGGATCTCTCATGGTCAAAGAAAGGGGTTAGTAATACTTTTGGCTGTGCTATCTCATTTTTAATATATGCTACTTTATTTGTAGAATGGTGGGAAATTGGATTTTATTTCCTATTGTAATTAATCTTTCCAGCCAAGTTAGTGTTGATTCACTGAACTCGATAGAACTAATGGTGTGTTTTGTGTGCGCTTCAGTTTCTGCTGTCATCCTCTGTTGATAAGACAGTCCGTTTATGGCAAGTAGGATGCGACAGATGCCTAAGAGTCTTTTCTCACAGTAATTTTGGTGAGCCTTGCCACTTGTTTGCATTCTGTTACAATGTAGTATATCAGTGACTTGATTTGTGTTGGTTATCTGTATCGTTATGATCTCAATTCTTTCTTCCATTTTGAAGTAGTTCTGCAATGATTATCTAAAGCTGTGATATTCGATGCAGTGACATGTGTTAATTTCAACCCTCTGGATGATAATTATTTCATCAGTGGTTCAATAGACGGAAAAGTTCGCATTTGGGAAATTATTCGTTGTCTGGTTATTGACTATATTGATGTTCGTGAGATAGTCACTGCTGTATCTTATCGTCCTGACGGAAAGGTCTGTTGGATTTTTGCTTGGAAATGAAAATTAAGCATGAAACCACGTGAATTTTGTTTAACTTTGTTTCTTGATACTTGCAGGGAGGAATTGTGGGTTTGATGACTGGAAATTGCTGTGTCTATAACATCATAGGTACGAAGACCTAATAGTGAATTTTTCTTAATAGTATGCCACTATAATGCTTCTAACTAAAACCCGACTCTTAAGTGTAGCAGAAAACTGGGAGTTCCTGATAATTATATGCTTTAATTAATCTCCTCTTTCATTGAAAATCGGGCTGACATGAGATGATTATCTTGATGTCATTGCAAAATATCTTTCCTTTTGTTTTGCTTGGTCTGATAGTGTGAAATATCTAATATCTTGTGATTTGTTCAAAATGTCTGACATAGAAAAAATGAAAACTTTGGGGGTTAGTGTATGAGCTATTGAGTACTCTTCTCTTGCAAGCCAAATTTGCAAGGGTGAGATCTATCCACGGTCCCTTACGATTTTTGTTCTTTTTTGTTATTCTATCTTTGTAGTTTGTGATCGTGGTTTCAATATTTTCAGATGACCATCTGGAATTGGATGCTCAGATAAACATACACGGCAAAAAGAAGTCACCTGGAAAAAGGATAACTGGCTTTCAGGTTGTTATGAACAATTTCTATGTCGTTTCTTCCATTTTCACTGTATTTCTCTGCGGTATACTAAGTGTAATATGATTCCTCAGTTTTCTCCAAGCAACCCAAGCAAAGTTATGGTGACGTCTGCTGATTCAGTAGTCCGTATAATTTCTGGGAAAGATATCGTCTGCAAATATAGGGGTATGCATCAGCTTTTATTCATCGTCGTAATTGTTTTAAGTTATTGTTACAACCCAGCCCCAAAGTCTGGAATGATTATAGTATTAACTGTTTTGTCATTCCTCATTAGGTCTTCGAAATGGAGGAAACCATATGTCCGCCTCTTTTACCTCAGACGGAAAGCACATTGTCTCAGCAAGCGATGATTCAAATGTACGCATCTGGAACTTCAATAGCCAGGACACGACATCTTCGCGATCGAGGAACATATGGTCTTGTGAGAGTTTCGTGTCCCACAACTCCATGATTGCTATACCTTGGAATGGTGTAAACAGCTTGCCGGGAACCCTTCCATCCCCCAGATTCATTGGGGATTTTCCGCGAAGCAGCCTTGATTATCCCCTAAAACATTACAATTTGGATGAGAAAGTAGAACAGAAGTCCTTGCCAAGGGGTACCGCAACTTGGCCCGAGGAGAAACTTGTAAACTCAAGTCCAGTACCCGTTTCCCCAACGATGTGCAGATCCGAGTATAAGTTTTTGAAGAGTGCTTGCCATAGTATGTCTGGCTCTTCTCACATGTGGGGCCTTGTGATCGTCACCGCCAGCCTGGACGGACGGATTAGAACATACCACAATTACGGGTTACCTATTCGTCGTTAAGATCCCTCAGGTGGCATTTTTTAGGCAGTTGTTTTGCATCCTTGCAAACGCAGCTGGTAATTGTTAAATAACCCTTGGTGCTTGTCCAATGCAGTATTATTGACAGTTTGCCGACGACAGCTCTAAGGTGGGTTTACCCAATGGACAAGGATTGTCTGCCCTCCTACTTCCGGTGCCCTTCCATGCCATTCTGTTTTGTGTGATCACGGTTAAGCACGTCAACATTTTATATTGTTTTTTTTTATAGAGATAATAAGATAAAATGAATAGTAATATAAAATGTTGACGTGATTTAACTGTGATCACACAAGCAGAAGGGCACAGGAGGGCACCAGAAGTGAGAGGGCAGACAATTCTTGCCCTTACCTAGTTTGTTCCCCTGAAGATTTCCAAATGTATGGTAGTCCAGTCAGGTTGTGCCAGGTGGTGACCGTTTATCCGGTTCAGCTGCAGTCCCGCCAGGTGGCTGGGGGATTGGTTTTTAGTTATTGTTTTGGATCATCTTGTACAAGTCAATTATATGATTCTTTAATTTGTTGGTTTCTCAGCTCAAGAAATTATGTAAGTGTATAATTTAAGTGGCTGTAGGCCCTTAGGAATTAGGATAGAACCGATAGAATACAGTTACAAGTGTATATAATTATATATCTATACACACACACACACACATATACAGGGGGCATCTTATGAAAACCTGCATTTAGAAATATTGGATATCTTCTTGACATTTCATTTATCAAAATTAAATTTTGGGTGGTTTGGGGGCGATTCTCAAGCTCTCTCTCTCTCTCTCTCTCTCTCTCTCTCTCTCTCTCTCTCATTTGAATGAATGTTAGAAATGTGAATAATTCTGACAACATTGATAGTGTTTTATTGGGTTTTTATCACAACTGGTTTCTGAAATTAATCCTCACCATTAATATCGTTCTTGAAATTGAAAATCAATCAATATAGTCTCTAAAAATAGGTGTCGTAAATCAATGTGATTATTCCGTCATAATTCTATTAAAAATTATGTTAAATGCTGATGTAGCACATAAATGGGATCCCATAAGTCAAATCTTCTCACAAATAGTCATTGAAATTGACCTGCAACATCAAAATGGTCCTTGAAATTGATCTATGACATCAAAATGATCCCTGAAATTAAAAATCGATCAATGTAGTCTCGCAATTAAGTGTCCCAAATCAATATAGTCATTTTGTCAAAATTTTGTCAAAAATTATGTTATGTGCTGATGTGACATATAAATGAATCATATAAGTCTAATTAAATTAAAAAAAAAATTATAAATAGGTTTAATAATTTAATAGTTAATAAAAAGTTGTAAAAATCTCAATACATCAATTTTTACACACTTTGACACCCTTCAGCGAATTGAATATGAATTGAGATTATCTTTGGTGACGACTTGGATGATTGGCAACGATTTATGGGACATCACCGTTAACATTTAGGCGATCAACATTCTCACAACCTTAATCTTGGAGAGCTTGTTCGACGCTTTCTTAGTCGTTTGGTGACTCAAAGAAATGCGAGGTATGCCTTGAGATAATGAGGTTATAACCAAGGTGCATCTATTGTTGGTTGAAAACTATTTCCAAACCCTTTCTTAGGCCTTGGTTAATACTTGTGCCTTTGAGAATTTATGGAAGGGATCTTTCTTCGGAGTAGGTCCTATTGTAAGAAAAAAAACTCCATTGTGCAAAAAGGTATTTAGATAACTTTTTAAATTAATTATTAAACCCACATCAGCACATAACAAATTTTTTTTTACAGAATTGTGGTGGAAGGATCATTTTGATTTGCGACACCTATTTTCAAGGACTATATTCACCGATTTTCAATTTTACGGACCGTCTTGATGGTGTGAGTCAATTTCAAGGATCATTTGTGATAAAAACCCGTAAATCATGTGGAGCCCATTTATGTGCCACATTAACACTTAATGGAATTTTTAACAGAATTGTGACAGAAGAATCACATTGATTTGTGACACCTATTTTCAGGGACTACATTGATTGATTTTCAATTTTATGAACCATCTTGATGGTGAGAGTCAATTTCAATGACCATTTGTGATAAAAACCCGTTTTATTTTATATTTTACATACAAAGATATGCATAGACCATACAAAGATATGCATAGACCAAAGAAAGAGAGATTTGAACCCTCGATAGGTTTTTGTTTCGAACTATACCAAAATCACAAAACGGATCTACTATAATATTTAGGTTAAGCCACACACTAATCACATTACTGATAATACACCAAAGTGGCATGTCTTACTGATGAAACTTTGTCCAATAAGGATGGGGAGTATATCTAGATTCTAAATTACTGAACCCGAGATTGGCAATGGGACAGTCAGCTGTCCGCCTGATTCGAGAAGGAGATGTATTTGCCATGCATTCTTTTCAGAATTAATATGTAGGAATTTTCAAAGAAAGTTTTGTCCCATTCATTAAGAGAGGAAACATGAAAGAAACAACACAAGTGTGTAATTGAATAGCAGCAGTCTGATTTGGTGATAAGTCATCCTACTTGGTTGTTAGTTAGACAATGATTTAGTGAAAGAAAGGACCCTTTGAAATTTGCACCAATGATTAATATGAGGTTCTCATAAATTTTGGATTTCCTCAAAGCTAAACAAAATGCTTATTGGTAATACAAGTTTCTTTATGGAATACTAGTTTGGTAATACTCTTTAGAAGAACATTGTACGAGTGAGGAGAGAAATATAAGTAAAATTGAATTATATGCAGATGATAGGATAGGACAATGATCAAATAATTACGGAATACGCGCGGGGTAGATTTGAGGTCTATGTAGAGAGTGTGGATTGTGAAGTGTACGTAGAGTATGTATATGAAGTGTATTCAATAACATGTGGGACGAGAATAAAACAACCCTTAATTTTATTCACCCACTCTCCCAAACACTACCTTTTCCTCCTATCAATCCTCACCAACCACATGCATAACATGTGGAGATTTCTAATATCCGTTAACTAAACAACACTTGATTTGCTGCAAGTTTTTAAACTTTCTTTTTCTGCTTAAAGCTTCTTTACACGCCAAGATTTTGAGTTGTGGCGAGCATTTTTCATTCACTAGATGCTGAAATTATTTTATGAAACGATCATCAGATTCGGGTTAGTGCGTACGGACTGGAGTAGAAGAAGCAAAGACCAAGATTTATGTATCCCAAAGATTTTTAGAGGCTCTCCATTTGCAATTCGAATAGGGTCACTTAGTCATGAACAAACAGCTGATAACAATGTTATTGTAAACACTTTAACAGTACCATGACAATAATAAAGTCATCATGCACACGTGCACAGTAAAAAATTTGAGGAAAAAAGGGGTAAATTTCCAAAATAAATAATTTTTTAATATAACGATATATTTACATTAAAATGTGAAAAAATAAATTGATATCAAACTCACAATTTATAAATGAAGTATAACAATGCTCTAACATAGAAGGCTAGCTTATTCTTATTTTGAATTAGCTTGAAGTTGGATGAGGCAAATCTTAGCTCTTCACTCACCACATGCATAACTAATAACTTCGTTTCAGAGTTTTTTAACATTTTCCGCTTCTCAAGACTTCCTTTACACGCCGAACATGTCATAATCTTTAAATCATGACAAGATTTTGAGTTGTTACGACCAAGTAGTATTAGTAGATCTCAGACAGATTTTTATGAGACGCATGCATAAGTTCATAACACATTACACACCTACGATTTATTGGAAAAAAGCGTATGAGACATAAAATTTTTGGAAAAAAAAAAGAAAAAACCTTAATAACAAAACAAACCTTTTAGTTTAAATACCAATTCTAAGATTTTTTTTTTTTTGGTTAAACTACCATGTTTTTAGTTTAGGTACCATTTGAAAAATCAACCAAAATAATTCTATATATACAGTACTATAAATCAAAATAATTACATAATCGTCACTTAGCTTTACCACATTTTTTGACCAGTCAACTTTTTCATGCAATTGGTAGATCAAATTTTATGGCGACCAGCCGATCAAATTTTTTAGTCTCAATGTCGTTGTCCAACAGTAACTTTAAAAAAAAACATGTTAAGTAAAAGAGAGACTTAGTAAATAACTTGTATGTGTTTGTAGTTCTTTAACAGAGGTTGAATTCAATAATTTGTATTAAAAGCATGCCATTTGATCTCTGGTCTTGCATTCTATGATGGGCTCATAAAGAGAAAGAAGAACCCTAACTTTAATTAAGATAGTTTAGGCGTACTGGAGCTTGATACACAAAATGTACTAAACATAAATGATTGCCCGGAAACATGAAGGCTATCCTAATAGTTGGGAAATAAATCCGAAATGTCATTTTCGGACCCTTGTTTTCGGATTATACCACAATGCATTTCTCATAAGCTCTCCAATTTATTGTGTATGCATGTAAACTAACACAACAAAACATAATTGAAGATGAAAAAGTTGCAAATATTATTTTTAAATCATTGTTGAATAATGACTTGAAATTATTTGGCGCTCAGAAAAAATTTCGGCCGCAACAACAGTGGCCGGCGACAATTTTTGGTACTGACGCCGTTGACATGCGGGCCATGTGTAATATTGCCACAAGTTGTGGCTTAATCCAAATAAATTGGGAAGAAATTGGTAGTTTTTTCTTAAAGTTGATATTTTTCTTTAATACTTTTTATCAAAATTGATATTTAATCTGAAATTCGCTCAAAAAGATACCCCAAATAAAAATTAAACCCCCAAAATAAATTTAAAAAAATGTTCACAGTGCTCACATGGCAAATAGAAAAAAAGGAAGTTTTAATGAAACACTTCCAGTATTATTTAGTTTTAATCAAAAACTACATTTTTATCTTTCCTAGCACTATTCCCTTACACCTTTATTTATCTTTTTTCATTAAAACTAAAAATTTTAAGGATTGTTCGTTTAGTTTTCCTATAAAAAAATTGTTCGCAATAGTGCTCAAGTTATAAAATCCAATATATTATCCAAGGAAGGTAGGGTAGATAGTGTGGCCTGTGGTGCTGTCTTTGAGAGTGTTCGGCTAGACTGAAGCAGTAGTACCCGTCTCTGTGCAGACACTATGCTTAACATGGGGAGAGCACCATGTTCAAAGGTAGGACTGCATTGAGGTTCATGGACTGCCAGAGAAGACAACTTGCTTATTCAGTATATCAACTCCCACGGTGAAGGCCGTCGGAGTTCTTTACCTAAAAATGATGGTACAACACTTTGATCTTTTTTTCTGTCAAGTAGTCATAACTCATAACATTTTAGTGAAGTGTCTTCTGTTTAATTTGGTCTTATAAATTGCATGTGATATTAATGAGTTGTTTTTGTTGAAATTGAAGGTCTTCTTCGATGTGGGAAGAGCTGCAAGCTGAGATGGATGAACTATCTCCGACCTGATATAAAGCAAGGCAACATAACACCCGTCAAGGAGCTTATTCTCTAGCTTCATGCCCTTCTCGGCAATCGTTGGTCTCTCATCACCGGAAGACCTCCCGGTCGAATAGACAATGAGATCAAGATCTACTGGAATTAATACTCATCTCAGCAGGAGATTCAAAAACCCTACCACTGGTAAAGGAACCAAGAAACAAAGTAGCACCCGAAAATGAGCATCAAAACCACAGAAGAGAATGCTTTGAATGATAATTTTATTCTTCTCAATGAGAAGTATTTATACAAGATGTACAAGCCTAATGTAATAGGAAGAAAACTACTTACACGAGATTACAGGAGATTACACGGAATTGATATCAATTAGGAATCCTACCTAAAATACAAAGTTAACACTCCCCCTCAAGTTGGTGCATATATGTTACTCATGCCCAACTTGTGTAAGAAACATGAAAACTTAAGACTTGGACCAGCTTTCGTGAGGATATCTGCCAACTGATCCTCTGTTCTTATTGTCGATAGCTCAATTATTTTTTCTTCTAATTTTTCTTTGATGAAGAACCGATCAACTTCAACGTGCTTTGTTCTATCATGTTGTACCGGATTATGTGCAATGTCACGAGCAACTTTATTATCATAAAATAATTTCATGGGTTGATCATGTAGTATACCTAAATCCCCAAGCAGGAGCCTAAGCCACATAATTTCACAAATCCCTAAAGCCATACCTCTATATTCAGCTTCTGCACTAGAATGGGCAACCACATTCTGTTTCTTACTTCTCCATGTAACCAAGTTACCCCAACAAATGTAAAGTAACTTGATGTTGAGTGCCTATTGTCAATCGAACCCGCCAAATCTGCATTAGTATAACCTTCAACTCTAAGATGATTATTCCTTTTAAACAAAATTCATTTGCCGGGACTTCCTTTCAAATATCTCAAAATTCTCATCATTGCATTCATATGTTGTTCTCCAGGATCATGCATGTATTGAGTTACTACACTTAAGGCATAAGCAAGGTCCGATCTTGTGTGTGCCAAGTACATTAAATGACCTATTAACCTTTGATATCTCCCTTTGTCGACAGTTACTTGACTAGGATTAACACTAAGCTTCAATCCTTCCTCTAAAGGTGTAGTTATTGGTTAACAAGCTGACATGCCAGTTTTGTGCAACAAATCAATAATATACTTCCTCTGTGATAAGAAAATTCTCAAACTGCTTCTCGATACCTCAATCCCCAAAAAATATTTCAAGGATCCAAGGTCCTTCATCTCAAATTCTGTAGACAAATATCTTTGCAAAGCTGCATGTTCTTCCGGGTCATTACCTATTACCACCATATCATTTACATACACAATAAGTGTAGTAAGTTTCCCATTTCATCTTTTCAGGAACAGAGTATGATTGGATTTACTTTGTTTGTAGCCAAATGCTCTCATAGATTTTGTGAATCTTCCAAACCATGCATGAGGGGACTGCTTCAAACCATATAAGGATTTCTTCAACCTGCACATTTTTCTTTTGTATTTATTTGGAGCATTACATCCCGGTGGAAGATCCATATAAATCTTTTTTGTCAAGTCCCCATGCAAGAAGGCATTCTTCACATCGAAATGCTGTAATGGCCAATTAAGATTTGCAGCCAAGGACAACAAAACACGGACTGTATTGATCTTGGCTACAGGGGCAAATGTATATGTATAGTCAATTCCATATTTTTGAGTGTATCCTTTTGCTACTAGTCTTGCCTTGAACCGATCCACCGTCCTATCAGCTTTGTACTTCACTGTATAGACCCATTTGCATCCCACAGGTTTCTTACCATCTGACAAGTCTGTAATCTCCCAAGTAGCATTCTTCTTCAAAGATTTCAATTCTTCATTCATTGTTGATTGCCAACATGGATCAGCTAAAGCCTCATGCATACTGTTAGGAATAGATATAGTAGATAATTGATGCACAAATGACTTATTTGATTCTGACAGGTGACTGGTAGATACATAATTACTTAACGGGTATAACACATTATACTCAGGGTTGGGCTTACTCATCGGATACCTAGTTTTGCATTTAGGGTTGGCTTCATAAGTAAGTTTAGGAATACCTCGGTTGATGCGATCAGGGAGATAATGTGGTGGTGGTGCATTCGGGATGGAAGACGATTGATTATGGTTATTGGGACTCAAGATCGACTTTGAGATAGCTAGTGACATATGACTGTCCAGTGGTGAGGAAACTGGCAGTGAGCCATTATGCAGTGAGTTCCAAGGTTTTCAACATTGTTTCCATGTGAATGATCACCACTTGTCTCCAAGACATCACCACTTAGTTCCAATCCATTCACATCATTGTTCTCGTGTGAGTGATCACCACTTGTCTCCAAGATATCACCACTTAAATCCAAATCATTCACACTATCTATATTTGGAATATGATAATCAAGAGTTTGAACTTCTGTCTGATTCTCCTCCTGAAGTGAAGACTCAAGATAGGTAAAGTACATATCATTCTCATGAAACACAACATCCACAGTGACAAACAATTTTTTCATCAGAGGGTGATAACAACGATACCCCTTTTGATTTGAGGCATACCCCATAAACACACACCATAAGGCCTGAGGCTTAAGCTTACTTCACTGTTGTTTATGAAGATGAACGAAGGCCATACAACCAAACACATGAGGTGGAAGATTAGGAACTGTAAGAGCATTAACAAATGAAGAAAGAGTCTGAAGCGGTGTTTGAAAGTCGACTGCTCAGGATGGAACACGATTTATGAGATACGCAGTTGAGGTGAAAGCTTTTCCTAAAAAAGATAACAGGAGACGCACCTCAATCAAAGAAGCACGAACAACCTCTAGAAGTTGACGATTCTTGTGTTATGCAACACCATTTTGTTGTGGAGTATACAGATATGTAGTCTGATGAACAATACCATGATGATCAAGAAATGCACGAAGTTCAAAGTTTATATATTTGTTGCCATTGTCACTTCTGAGAACCTGTATTTGTGACTTATATTGCACTTGTACCATTTTATAAAACCGCCGAAACAAAGAAGTAACTTCACTTTTGGACTTCATCAAACAAACCCAAGTCATACGCGTGCAGTCATCAATAAAAGTAACAAACCAATGAGCACCACCAAGTGTAGCAGTTTTAGATGGTTCCCAAACATCAGAATGAATAATCATAAACGGGATTGAACTTTTATTCAAACTAGGCGGAAACGAAGTACGATGACTTTTAGCCATTTCACAAACACCACATTTAAAGTTAGAAATATCACGCTTACCAAACAGGCTAGGAAACAACTTCCGCAGATAGCCGAACGAAGAATGTCCAAGTCGACGATGCCATAACCAAATCTCTGAAGCTTTATTCCTATCCCTCGGATTTCCTTCCATTGCAAGAGCTTGAGTCAACATTTGGGAACTGTTTGGTGTCAGCTCCAAGTAGTAGAGCTTCCCTTTCCTAATACCATAACCAATCGTCTTGCGAGTCTGAATGTCCTTAAAAACACAAAAAGAAGGCCAAAAAATCACAAGACAATGCAGGACGACAGTTATTTAAGCAACATATAATAAATTATAGTCAAGAGAATGAACAACAAGTACAGTATCAAGACCAAGGGTATCTGAAAGGGAGACGGTTCCTTCCCCTATAACAGGGGCAGGATTACCATTGGTGACACTGATGACAGTTTTGGTGGATGGTTTTAGGGTTTCTACCTGTCTAGAATCATACGTCATATGTTCAGTAGCACCAGAATCAATTATCCACGTATTATTCATAACAGAGGCAGAAACTTTTAAAGCCTTACCATTGTTACCTGTATTAGTAGAGCCAGACACTTCCGTAACCATATTTTCAGTATCTATCTTCGCATCAGCAAACAAGGTACACATGGTCGTATCCTCATGTCCAAGTTGGTCAGGTCGATTTGGAGACGTACAAGTCCAGACTGTCATTCCCAAAAAACTTTAATAAATACGTCACTCGATGATCGGTAAAGCCCAAATTTCCAAGCAAACCAAGCCCAAGAAGCTTCAATTTGCACGAGCCAACAAGAAGGATAGCCCAACAACAATTAAAGATAATAATAATCTAAAAAACCACATTTTTTCCTTGTCGTGTGGGCCTTAATCAAACAGCCAAATTTTTTTTTCCTTTTTTTCCTTTTTTTTTCCTAACACCATGAATTATTTTCTTTTCCGTTTGATTCCCCTTTTTCTTTTTTCCTTTCACCTTTTCCTGTTTTGTTTTCTTCTCACTTTGAAACAACAGCAGTGGTATGGGGGGTTCAAGGCTCCAACAAGGATAATAGTAGCAAGGATAGATTGCAATTCAAAGTGTAAGACAGAGGTGCAGTAGTACTGTGGTGGATAGGTCAGATCAGCGGGTCAGATGGGAGCAGGTTCGTGGGTTGTCGGACCTCAAGTCGGGTACGGCGCAACAACACAAGTCAGTTGGGTTGCAATCTATGTAATCCTTCACGGCTTCAGATCAAATCAGAAGCAAACAAGCCAGTTAGTCTGTCGTGTCACACAATAAAAAGTGAAAAGATTCGATGAATTCGGGTCAGCAACGACAGTGTCGCTTGTTCGTTTCGAATTCAGAGAGGGTAGCAATGACAATAGTCGCTCGCTGATCGAGGTCGACGCACCACTCACGACTGAGCCATAACAGTGCTATCGCAGCTATGGGTTTTTTTTTTCTTTCGACCTGGCTCTAATGTCAAGAAGAGAATGCTTTGAATGATAATTTTATTCTTCGCAATGAGAGGTATTTATACAAGATGTACAACCCTAATGTAATAGGAAGAAAACTAATTACATGAGATTACAGGAGATTACACGGAATTGATATCAATTAGGAATCCTACCTAAAATACAAAGTCAACAACCACAATGTGTTCCATCTGAGTCCAAGAAAAATGACCGAGGTCATATTAGTGCAGATGATGGTAGAGTAGAAGAAAAGGACACAACAATTACCAAGATTAATATCCCAAAGGCTATTAGGGGTTCTCTGTTCTCAACCCGAGTCGCATCATTTCATCCTAGACAGGGGGATCAAAACAAAGAACAAGAAGATGGTTGGGAAGACTCCCTTTGTGAGGTTTCTAATCTTCATGTTTTCTGGTTTGATTAGATTAGCAAAAACGATTCGGAAGACTCGGTTTGTGATAGTTTAAAAGATTATGACTTGGCCTGCCAAAATTATGAAATTGTTGTAGCAATAGTTACAGCTATAATACCATTGAATATCTGTGAAGAACAATTTATCAAGGCACAAGAACATGATCATTTGGAGTTTTTTGTTGATTCCTTGTTGATTTGAAAGAGAGCAATGCTAGATTCTGTAAAGCTCAGGCGTATTTGTGAGATTTGTACTGGAAGAAATCAAGAAGATGATCAAATTGAATCTGTAGTGTAAACCCTTTTGTAAAAAGGGTCCAATCAATAAGTAACTGCATTCTCGATTGTAATAACTCAAGTGTAAACCCTAATAATACCATAAGCATGTAAACTAACCTAAACTTGCAGCCATCATTGATTTGTAGAAAGGATTCTCTTCTCATCTCTTGTACGAACAGCAAGGAAGCTCTCTCGGTTTCAATGGGCCAACCCTTGTGCAAAGTGAACTCTATATTTGTACCGAGAAGAGAGACCAATCCGACTCACATTTTGGTAATTGCCTCAACCCATCAATGAGACAGTTACTTACATTTTCGATTTAGCTAACTACCACATTAATTCGTATGTGACATTAACATTTTCCCTCCAAAATGGATTACTTAAGCCAAATACAAAACCCTAACAAGTCTAACTGTATGTATAGCTCATTCACTTAGTTTAGCTGCAATCCATAATTTGATGAATTCACATGAATTCATACATAACGAAATCATATGAATTCTTACATGTAATTCACAAAGCAAGTCATGCTCTTGTTGCTAGTTTTTTTTATTATTTTAATTTTAATTTTAATAAACGATATTATCTACACCAAGGGGGATGGGGTGGGCTTAGCCTCACAATGGGTCAGTCATAATTATGTGGTTCAAATTCGTCTTTGGCAAGAATCGAACTTAAGACCTCTCACTTACAAATGAAGAAGAATACCACTACTAAGTCGCATTCTTGTTGCTGGTATATTCTCAATAGAACTGTACAAAATTTTTCGTTAGGCTTTTACAAGAAAGAGCCTATGAGCTCATCTCAACCATTCAAGACAATGCCCTATGAGACAATATCGCTCACATTTAAGCCTAAGAGTTAACAAGCTAATATGAACCGTTCATCTATAACAAACTATTGACACCTCAGTCAAATTTAAGCAGATATGATAAAATCAGTTTAGACCCTTAATCTCAAGAAGTATTACACCGAAACCAGAACGCAAAGCAGCACCATCAAAAATCAAGGGAGTCTTTCGTCAACTGAATACTGGAATGGTTGAATAAGAATGGAAGGTATAATGTGTTCATACTCCCCATAAATTGGCTAGTTGACGTTACAAATCCAGCAATACAATACACAAACCAGTTGTGTTTTAAGTGCAACAAATGAAAGTATTGACGGGTTCAATGGTGCATAGCATGGAGGTTGCTCAAGATTGCAGCAACAAAGTTGCTCAGTCGAAAATTATCTAAAATAATGTTTGTTTGGGTTAATATTTAACTTTGGACTTGAAGGAAGAAAGCCCAAAAGAGCTCAATGAAGGAGATTTTGCCCAACGCCCAAAGTCAAGCCTAAATACCCATCTCGAGACAATATGATGGCTCCCCATTTAATACAAAGGCTATGTTCTTACAAGAGAAGTGATAACCAATGGAAATCCACCTACTCTCGGCCCAAAAGCATTTTCTGAATGGCAGAACATGTAAAAATGCTGATGACTCATTACCCTTCAGTTGCTTTTGGGAAAGAGCAAAAACTGTACAGTTGGGTTAATTCGCCTATAAAATGAGGAAGAAGGCCCAAAGACAAGGACACTCAACCAATCAAACACTTGCCTCTCAGTTAAGCAAATAGCCAGAAAGCTGTGCTTTGTCCAGATTATGTACCCTTTTAGCCTTAAACTCCCCTTAAAAAGACATCTTTTGTCTAGTGTAAAAACTCTGCTACCTTTCCTAAATGTTGTAGTATCGCTTCTTTTGTGTAAACTTGTTCACAACTTATCCTGCTTTAGTACCTAACCCCCTGTAACTACAAAGAGAAGAGACCACAAGACGTTTAAACCTTGCCCGACAAGGTGAAATCTTGCCCAACTCTCTTTGTTTTATCTTTAAGTTAATAGATCTAGTGTTATGATGTATTCCCCAGTATATATTCAAGTCATTTCTAGTCTGTTGATGAACTAAAGTTCCATCAGTTCTCAGATCTGGTTCACTTAGTGGTTTTACTGTCATAAGAAAACTAAATGTGAATTAAACTGATAACTTGATCAGATCTGGACCTACACCCTTTAAGCATACAAGATAACGAACTAAAAGTCCTTGATCTCAAGGCATAGAAAATAAATTAATGTAGACTTAACCCATCTACGACAATCTTTTGATAACAAGAAGTTAGAATAACTTAGGGCGCAAGTAATCGGCTTAAATACACTTGTTCGACATCTGCCATACTGAGATGGCAGTGGCACGCCTAAATACTTAGTTTTCATTGTGAGCCTCAAGGCCTACACCTAAAGCCCTACAAAGGCACCATTTATAACTAACTTTGTCATCCTCTTGCAGCATCTCAACAAGCAGAAGCCCGACAACCAACCAAGGTGCTAACTCCTCGGGGAGCTGTGTGCTCGAGCCAAAGACCCCTCCCAGTGAGATTTCCTTGCCGAACATAATTTTGGCACGCTTGGGAGGACCACAAGTCTTGTATGTCAAGAAGACGAAGGAAATAACAAACCTTCAGGAAGAAAACATAGCAGAAACCACCACAGTATACACTAAGATCTACTATGGAAAATCCCCCCAAAGACTTGTAAGGGCCTGTCTTGACGGAAAGCACGACTCTTTTTGAGAAATCAGGAGGGAAGGTTATAAATGAAGACCTGCAGGCTACCATGAAAATCTCTAGAAACAAAAGAGGAAATAAGTGGACTCTATTCCTTAACAAGAAATCTGCAAATAATGCTAGATCTGAAATATTCTACCCCAGAAAATAACCAAGGTATAAAGATGATGAGAGAAGCTAGCCCTGTGGAGGAGCCAGTTAATCCTTTGTTTCATATACTTGAGGAAAAGATGAATAAGGCAAAGAATAAGGAAGGATCTGGAATGGATCAGCCAGTGTTGGAAGAAATCCAAGAAGCAGATGTAAACACGAATTTTCCTGAAACAAGAACACATGTACAAAATAATATTTTGTATTAATTTTGGGGTTACAATCTCTTTTACAATCTGATCTTCTGATTCTATTTGTGGATGAGCTGTTCATCTAAAGGGTTATCGAGGCTTGGTCTAGGGATGAACAGTTGTGCGGATTTGTTGATGTTGTTGATCCAAAGGGCCGTCGGGGCTTGATCTTAGGATGAATGGATCTTCAGGGGCCTTCAGGGCTTGATCTTGATGAACAGTTGATGAACGGATCTTCAAGGGCTTTTGGGCTTGATCTTGAAGAATAGTTGATGAAAGGATCTTCAAGGGCTTTTGAGCTTGATCTTGAAGAATGGGTGTGTGGATTTGTTAATGTTGTTGATCCAAAGGGCCGTTGGGGCTTGATCTTAGGATGAATGGATGATAAACAATGAACACTTTCTTCAAGGGCCGTTAGGGCTTGATCTTAAAGGTTGAGGGAATTTTCTTCAAGGGCCATCAGGGTTTGATCTTGAAGGAGGATTTGACGAAGAACGAATAGGGCTTTCTTGATCCTTCGGGATTTGCTTGAGAGCTTTAGAGTTTCAAAGCTTCAAGGTTTTGGTCTTATGTGAATTGGTGTAGTGAAATGAATGAAATTGGCTTCTATTTATAGACTTTTTCAAGGCCTAATTTTGAATATAATATTCAGATGAAATAAATCATTTCTGCCAAGTGTTGACACATGTCATATTTGATGACTTTTCTAATTTATTTCGATTTTTCATTGAGTCACACGCTACGTGTAAAATTTATGTGACACGTGAACGTTGAAATTTTAATTATTGGTTAACATTTATTTCATCGAAATTTCGATGTCTGCAAATGCCCCCATTTCAAGGCACGTCTTATATATGTGATTGTCACGTGTAGAAGATGCACTTTGAAGTCCCTTAATGTAGATGTCGATCCAAGGGCCTTCATGCTTGATCTTGAAATGGATTGGAAATTTCTTCAAGGGCCGCTAAGGCTTGATCTTGAATTGGGCTGAAAGTTCTCATCAAGTGCCGTTAAGGCTTGTTCTTGAATTTTGTTTGAAATTTCTTCAAGGGCCGTCGAGACTTGATCTTGAATGAAATTGGACCACAAAGAGCTTCACGTGGTATATGATCTTTCGCTTTGGTAGTGGATGAATTGGCACGTATTTTGTTGCGCTTGTTGACTTTCCACAGCTTTGATCTTGAACTGCGTTGGAGGATTTTCTGTTTTTCCTCCAATTGTTGACTTTTCACAGGCTTATTCTTGAACTGGGCTGGAAGGTTTCTTTTGCCAGACTTGCACCAAATGTCTGAATTTACTCCTTTTATGTGGAGCTGAATTTGATTCAGGGGTGGTGGACACTTGATTTTGAATCGGACTTGTGATTTCTTCAAGGGCCGTTGGGGCATGATCTTGAATTTAAATAGGACCACGAGGGGTTTCAGGATTCGAACACATGGCAAGCAAGCACGAGGTGAGGGTGATGGTTTGTTTCTTTGTTCAATCTTTCCAATTCATACCCGAGCAGTTTGGTTAACAGTATAATCTTCAAGGGTGGTGAACACTTGATCTTGAATCGAACTTGTGATTTCTTCAAGGGCCATCGAGGCTTCTCGAGCTCTTCGATTAGAGCAACGATATCGAGCTTGGATTTGACTTAGACTCCTCCGTCTAGATTATGCGGCTCTGCAAAGAAAGGCATCGTGCTATAGTGATTTGTTACAGCTCATCATGCTGCATTCTTCTCTGCTTGTTTCTTTTGCATAGCAAGAGTGGTGCGCAACCTTTTGCATTTAAATGGTCACTCAGAGCATCACTTCTCAGCAACTCATCCATGCTTGGCAGCTTCAGTGTAAAAAGCCAATATCATATCAAATGTTCTGAGGTATTTGCTGAGGAAATTCGAGACCTAACAACAGTTGAAGACGAGCACTCGAGAGCAATGCTAGGTAAGCAACCAGGCAAAGGTTTTGGGCAATCGGTTCCATATCGGAAGTTTGATTGCGGGTTCCGATTGATTGCTTTCTTTCTCCTCATCTTGAGGTAAGAGCAAGGGCAAAGGAAAAGCCAGGGAAAAAAACATGATATGAGATACCTTTGCTTTCGACCCTGATGATATGAGATACTTTTGCTTTTGAAGAAGTAGCGGATGAATCAACACATGTATTTGTTGCGCTTGTTTCCACATGCTTCGGTCTACAGTTTCCACTTGCCTCATCCGTTCTCCAGGCATCTGGTATTTTCTTTGGAAGTACTTCAACAGTTGAAGATGAGTACTTGATAGCAGTGCTGGGTAATCAATTAGGGAAGGGGTTCCAGGCAGTTGATTCCTAACAGGAAGCTTGATTCCAAGTGCCGACTGATCGCTCTCTTTCTCCTTGTCTTACAGGGAAGAACAATAACAAAGGAAAAGATAAAGAGAAGGCATACTATGAGATACTCTTGCTTTCGACCCTGATGATATGAGATACTTTTGCTCTGGTATGACTTGGTTGAAGAGGTTTTTTTTCAGGGAAGAAGCAAATTGAGTATGTTGAAAGGTTTGGTTGCTGATGCATTCTTGGCAAGGAAGAAGAGTCAGGTGTTTTGGGAGTGTGTCTTGCCATGGAGGATGAAGGTCGACATATATAGGGTTTTTCTAATAGCAGGTAGTAACGCAGGTGTGGCCTTGTCACCCACGCTTGTTGGCAAAAGTGTGGTAGTTAGAATAGTGAACTTCACGCGTTTTCAACTTTGTCAGAGATCTTTGACAAAGTTGCACGTGTTATCTGACAAGCTGAGGTTGCGTCTGAAAAGTGTTGACGGATTTTTTGCAGGAAAATCCAGCTTTTGAAATTCGAAGAGTGGTGTCTCTTCAATTTTTAATTTGTGGCTGCGTTGCCTCTCTTTTTATAGAGGTATCGATCACATCCAACATTCACACTTTGAAGATTGCCTACTCGTGAAAATTGTCTATGGTGTATTTCTGAGATTTTACTCCATCTAACCCTTTTCTTTTACCTTTTTTTTTTTTTTTTTTTTTTTTTGAAAATGGCTTACCCGTCTAACATCTACTTAGATTTGAGTCTCGGGAGCAATACAGGCGTGCTGCGTCAGGGTAATATATGGCGTCCATTATTCTTATCTTCGAATGGCCCTCTTACAGTTAAAGATTCTGTGATGAGGGATGCAACAACGGCTTAGGTAGTAGCTAGGAACCTCCTCACTCATAGAGATAATAGGCTACTTTCAAGATGGACCGATGAGTTGGCTGTCCAAGACTCCCTGGCTTTCAGTGTTCAGTGCGCGAGCTATGTGTCTAATATGGGCCAACGTCTACTTGCTCAAACTCGCCAAATTGAATCATTGACGGCCGAGGTGGCTAATCTTAAACAAGAGATCAAACAGCTTAAGCCCAAGAATAGAGATTGGCACATGCTTGCAAATAATTATTCGACGAGTATGAAGAGGAAGCTCGATCAGTTGCAGGACTCTGTAGATCGGATTCAAAGTGACTATCAGAGGTTTGTGGCTGTACTCCGGAGGCACTTTTTGCCTTCGTCATCTAGAGCTTGACCAAGTATTAAGGCTCCGAATAATCAACATTTGGTGCCTCTTCCTCCTGGAGTTCCACCAAGTACTGTGGCAGCACGTGAGCAACCTTTGTGAAGGCTTCCCTTTCTTTGTTTTTTTTTTTTTTTTTTTTTTTGTTTTTTTTTTTTTTTTTTTGTATTTGTAATTTCTTGAAGATATCAATAAACAAGCTTTATTTTATTCAGTGCATTGTGCTAAGTACAAATAAAGCATATATCTCACTAAGAAGTGTTACTTCCCTTTTTTTCCTAATTATATTTTCAAAATGATGCCGTGCACCATCCCATAACCTTTGTCTTTTCTTTTTTTTTTTTTTTTTTTTAATTTTATTTTTTAGATGATGCTTGATGCACCATCATCCCCATTTTTTGTTTCTATCTTTCAATGATTTTGTCGCCACCATCCTTCTTCGTTTCTTTCTTTTTGACTTGCAAATAGTAGCATGCATTTGTGAGTAGTGGCTTGAAGATGGCATGGCTGGGTTCCTCAGTGGGCTTCCTCGCTATACTGCACTCTCCGCATGCAGACCATTTTCATTTGCTTCTGTGGAGACCATCATTTGCACAGTCACCGCACCATTATTTATTTATTTATTTTTAATGATTTTTATATATATAGTTCTATGTGCTGCATAGGATGAAAGGCAGCCACCTGCAGCGGGAGAGGATAACTTGCAGAGGGCATGGCAGCTTGGGCGAGGAGGAGTGCGACGGCAGCTTGAGGTAGTGCAGAGCAACAGAATCAAGTAGATGTAAGTTGACAAACTTTGGTTTTGTTAATCACATTCAAAGGCAGTAGCCATGGAGGAGGTGCAGAAGCAGCTGGAGCTTGAGGCAGAGTGTAAGGCGTCGAGCTTCATGACCGGCTAGTCGTTTGACAGCGGTCACTGAAGCTCTTCGCTAATTTCGATCATAGTGACCAGAATGATGACCTTGAGGTTGTTGCAAGGCGTTGAGGTTCACGATCGGTTAGTCGTTTGACAGCGGTCACTGACTTTGGAGAAACCATAGAGAACATTGCAGCCCTAAAAAAAAAAAAAAAAAAAAAAAAACAAAAAACAAAAACATGCCCACATCATGCACGCCATTCCTTCGACCGTTTTCAACACATTCAACAACTCGATCGAGTCGCACAAGCTCAAATAACTTCAGCCTCTCGTCGAACTCGTTGACTCGGACTACAGTTTCAGTCATCACACAGATCTGGTCCTCATCCACCGTCGTCTTTTACCATAAAAAATTTCACGAGTCAGATCGAAAGAGGAAGGCACCACTGCAAAGGGAGAAACAGATTGACAGCTCTTCCGAAGCTTCTTCGCCGCCGTCAACAACACCAATCTTCAAAACCAAGACCCTCAAACTGAGCGGAGGCGAGTAGGTGTGGTGCAGCAACATCAGGGGTGAACGAGCTAGAAGGTCCAGATTCGGGTGAGGAACGAGTCGTGGAGTTTTGTTATCCTCCTTGACCTCCACTTCAGTCTCGAGGTTGTCTACATGATAGTCGACGGAAAAGGCTTGCAGAGCAGTCAGGGGAAAACTCTGTGGAAAATGCGGCGATAAAGATGAGGGAGTGGGGTTCGTGGTGCACGCAGTCAAACATATGCAGATTCTGCTTCAACCTCTCCTTGTTGTAGCTCTCTACAGCTAAAGTTGCCTTTGTCTTCGCTTCGGACGGCGGTGTACGTATTGAGGAGGTAGAAGACGAGGTGCAGAAACGGAAGCCGAGGGGCGAGTGGAGATGTCAAAGTTGTGCCTGGCCCCGGATTTGGGCTTCAACGAGGGTCTCCACCATCCATTTTGTCTCGAGCCTTGAGGTCAATCTGCTAGGCCTGGGCCTGCTACTATACATGTTATTTGGGCCGAGAAGGAATTTATATATATATATATATATATATATATATATTTTTTTTTTTTTCTTTTTTTTTAATCTTTTGAAGAAACTGTTTCTTTTTTTTCTTTTTTTTTTTAACTCAGAATATTGTTGCATTTGTAATCAAATTGACTTTCAATAGTCAAACATTTAATAAAACCTTTTTTTTTTTTTTTTTTTTTGATGTGGCTGAACATAAAGTTGAATGTTCGAGCTGCCTATGTACATTTCCAAAGAAAAGATCAAGCCATAATGTAGTTTTTTTATTTTGATGTGACTGAACACAAAGTTGAATGTTTGAGCTGCTTGTGTACCTTTCCAAAGAAAAGATCAAGTCATAACGTAGTTCAAATACATATATATATATATATATATATATATATTTTTTTTTTTTTTCTGGTGTTGTATGCAGTTTATGCTTTTGCAGGCCAGGAACATTTGTTGCCGATTTTTAGGCTCGTGCGAACGAGGAGCTTTGGTTATCACCTTTTAGGCTTGTGCGAACGAGGAGCTTTTGGTATGGATTTGGTGCTGTTTGCAGTTTCAGTTCGTGCAGGCAAGGAATGTCTTGGTGTCATTTGCAGTTTCAACTCGTGCATGCAAGGAGCATTTGGTGTCGTTTGCAGTTTCAGCTCGTGTAGGCAAGGATCATTTGTTGTCACCTTTTAGGCTCGTGCGAATGAAGAGCTTTGTGAATTTGTCAAACGATCTTGGAGAGGCATTCCTTGCAATCTTCATAGTAAGGAGTCTTGACCGAGTGATTGAAGAAGTCTTTGGGGAAGAAATCACGCATCGTGATGGCAACGGACAATCTTTGTGTCACAATTTCATCATCCTCAACACTTTCATGTAGCTTTGGAGCATGCCCCCATCAATTGAGGTGAAGATTTTAAGTCGAAAAAGCCAGAAGTGACGGTGGTATAGTTTGACTTCACCACATCATCAAGATCCAGCTCGATGATTCATTTCTGAGCCAGCTTCATGATGAGATCTTTCAGCACGAAGCACTTTTCCATCAAATGACTAATGAAGCGGTGGAATTTACAGTACCTTGAACTGTCATTACGATTCATCTCTTCCGGCCGTCTACACTCAGGTAGGTCGATCATCTTTTTGTCAGGCAATTTTTTCAACATGGTAACCACATCAGAGTCGAGGAATGGATAAGTCTTCTCCTTAAAATCCCTCAAAGTGCGTCTACGCATCTCTTGATCACGAAAAGCTTCGGTTTGAATCACCTTGCCTCGTGTAGAGATTTTGACGGGAGCTGTGTTGACTGTCATTGCTTTCTTGGTGGGTTTCCACGTAGCCTCATCTACTTTTGGCCCCAAAACTTTGTCGTTCTTGTAGTCGGTGAACTGTTCTTTCTTCCCATGATGGGCGATGCTTAACTCCATATCATGGGTGCGGGTGGCTAACTCCTCAAAGGTCCGTGGTTTGATGCCTTGAAGGATGTAGTGTAGTCCCCACTGCATCCCTTGAACACACATCTCGATTAAAAAGGTCTCCGAGAGTCTGTCTTTGCAATCGAAACTTAGAATGCGCCATCGGTTGATGTAGTCAATGACTGGCTCATCCTTCCACTACTTTGTATTTGTGAGCTCCAGCATGCTTACAGTGCGGCAGATGTTGTAGAAGTGGTTGAGGAATTCCCGCTCCAACTGCTCCCAGCTGTTGATGGACTTAGGCTCTAGATCTATGTACCATTCGAATGTATTCCCAATCAGATAGCGGACAAATTGCTTTGTGAGGTAGTCTTCTTCAGTCTTCGCGTTGTTGCAAGTCTCGATGAAATGGGCAACGTGTTGCTTTGGGTTTCCCTTTCCATCAAACTGCATAAACTTTGATGGTTGGTACCCCGTTGGCATCCGCAAGCTATCAACCCTCTTGGTGTATGGCTTTGAGTACAGCAGTGCATCCTACGAAGTACCTCCTACCAATGTTTTGACCGTGTTGGCAATCATGTCCTGGATATGTTGTACGGAAAGAGAGCCTATGAGTGTCGTTGCTTAGTCTGGCTTCTCCTCGACTTTCTCCACCGGAAGCTTCTCTTCTTTATCGGCTTTTCTCTTTAGTGGATCAACCTTTGGGTCGCTGTCAACTTTTTCGTCATGCTGCGCCTCCAATCAGTTGATGAGTGTGGTGATTTGCAAATCTTTCTCCTCTATGGTCCTTGTGAGCCTTGCAATTGCTTCACTTATTTGAGCTAGTTGTTTTTCAATAGAGGTAAACCCGATGGTCATGACTTGTGCAACCAATAGATGCAATTTTCCTTCAGACATCCAAGGTGCTGACGAAGAACTCCGTTGGCCGTTTTGGGATGTTATCTTATGCACCTTAGCAACATGCTTCGGTGCCCCTAACGAGGTCAGGTTGATGATGAACTCGCGCCTTTGATGCTTCCCTTGCTCCCTTAGTGGCACCAACTTTGAAGCGGCATGTTGAGGAGCGGTTGTGGAGCCAATGGTGTCCGTTCGTGCCGGAAGTGCTCAAGATCCTTCCCTTGGTGGTTGCTAGAATGGCTTGTCCCTTGCTTGATGCCATGAATTTTGAGGTGTGTTCGGATTCCTTAACGGAGAAAAAGATGAGAGGTAGAGATTGTCCCACCGAGCATGCCAAATTTGTAAACACGAATTTTCCTGAAACAAAAACACATGTACAAAATAATATTTTGTATTAATTTTGGGGTTACAATCTCTTTTACAATTTGATCCTCTGATTCTATCTTCGTAAGGTGTAAATTTGTGGATGAGCTATTGATCCAAAAGACCGTCGGGGCTTGGTCTAGAGATGAACAGTTGTGCGGATTTGTTAATGTTGTTGATCCAAAGGGCTGTTGGAGCTTGATCTTAGGATGAACGGATCTTCAAGGGCCTTCGGGGCTTGATCTTGATGAACAGATCTTCAAGGGCTTTTGAGCTTGATCTTGAAGAACGGGTGTGTGGATTTGTTAATGTTGTTAATTCAAAAGGCTGTTGGGGCTTGATCTTAGGATGAACGGATGATAAACGATGAACACTTTCTTCAAGGGCTGTTGGGGCTTGATCTTGAAGGTTGAGGGAATTTTCTTCAGGGGCCGTCGGGGCTTGATCTTGAAGGAGGATTTGACGAAGAACGAAGAGGGCTTTCTTGATCCTTCGGGATTTGCTTGAGAGCTTTAGAGTTTCAAAGCTTCAAGGTTTTTGTGTGATGTGAATTGGTGTAGTGAAATGAATGAAATTGGCTTCTATTTATAGACTTTTTCAAGGCCTAATTTTGAATATAATATTCAGATGAAATAAATCATTTCTGCCAAGTGTTGACACATGTCATATTTGATGACTTTTCTGATTTATTTCGATTTTTCATTGAGTCACATGTTATGTGAAAATTTTGTGTGACACGTGAACGTTGAAATTTTAATTATTGGTTAACATTTATTTCATCAAAATTTCGATGTATATAGCAGAGTTGCCCGACCCCTTGTTATTTTCACTAAACAGTAAGGGGCAGAGCGAACTGGAAAGAACAAAATATGGGATTCCTCAGTTTATCTTGGAATCCAGTATAACTACAAATAAACCTTCTCCTTATAGGCCACCACCGATGGATAATAAGGGAGGGGATGTCAAGTGGAGGAAGCCCGAGTCAAAGAATGAGGCCTCATCGGGTAATGACCGTAGCCCGAAGTGGGGAACTCCTTACACCCCTACATAATAACACAGTCAATCAGCAACTCAGAGATGAGTTGGCTGAGTTAAGAAGGATGGTGGTGAAAAACGCTCAGCCATAAGCTTGCCCGTTGTTTAGGGTCACCTATCAGAAACCCTACCTAGAGTTCATTGATAAGCAAAATCCATTTCCTCTTAACTTCAAGATGCCCGCATTCCCAACATTCAATGGAGAAGATAATAATGTGGCATCCAGAGATCACATCTTCAAGTTCTCCAACTATTGTGTGGCATTTGAAGATAACCCCAACTACAAGTTGAGATTGTTTAGAAACTCCTTGGTGGGCTTAGCATCTCAGTGGTACTCTCTGTTGCCCCCAAATTCCATTGCTAACTGGGGGTAAATGGTGGCCTTCCACAAGCAGTTTTACAGGATGAAGCCAAAGATGATCATCAACAATCTTGTTGAGGTAAAGCAATATGAGCATGAGTTTACTGAAGACTTCATTATGAGGTTTAGAAGGACAAAGATGAGATGCCAGTTTCCTATCAACCATTTTCAGCTCATAGCTATTGCCTAGAAGGCCTTGAGACCACCCTTGAGGAAAAAGTTTTATGACATGCATTTTAATAAGCTTTAAGAGTTGGTGATTGCAGCCACTAAGTATGAGAGGTTGTTGCTTAAGGAGCATCAAATGAATCACTCCTCTAAAACACCACATTTCTACAAAAGTAAGGTTGTCATCCACCAAGTGGAGTTTGAAGGAGAACCAGAAGAAGATGATGATCAAGGGAGAGAAGTGATAGAGATGAGCGCGCAGTGGAGATGACCACTCCTTTTAAACCTTTGGTAGTGAAAGGATTAGTTCAGCCGGTCAAGGATTAAAAGGTGATAATGAACGATGTGGATTTGTCCCTATGAAGCCCCCAAGATACCAGAAATATTCCTTTGACTTAACCAAGGCTGCATAAATCTATGAAGAATTGGTACGAGCAAGAGTAATTGTGCTTGATAACACCAAAAAGCTGCCCTACACCTTCAACAACTCTATCACCAACTACGTGCAGTTTAGAGACTGGATACAAGATCTCATCATTAAGGGCAAGTTGCTATTAAAGAAACCTCAGGCCAACATGATGATTGATACAGATCCCTTCCCAGAAGCCCCAATAAACATGATTAACTTAACATGGGCCAAGAAAAAGAAAGGGAAAGCCACTAGGGAGGGAAAAGCAGAATGAAGAATCTACAGGGGAAACTCTTAAGATGCCCGAACAATCTAAAGTAGCCATACTAAAAGTGGTAGTTTTATACAGTCAACGCCAATATAAGTGTGAGTTAGAGGTACCAGCAGCAGGAGCTATCTTTAAATCAGGAGATGATCAAGAGAAGAAAGAAAAAAAATAAGCTAGAAACCTGCATAAGTGTTCTGTGGACAGTTGAAAAAATAAAAAAAATAAAAAAAAAGGCCTCAAAGAAGGTCTTCCAAAGGTTGGAACAGAATTTTCAACTAAAAAGGTTGTCAAAAGTTCTCAGAAGTTTTCTTACAAGATTGGGTAAATTTGGAGGAAGGTCCACAAAAAAAATAAAATAAAATAAAATGAAAACCGTTCAATTAGATGATAAGTTTTCAAATATGAAGGATCGTTATCAAAAGGGTTTAAGCAAGGTGATAAGGGTGGAGAGGGACTTCTACCATTAATAGTTCAAAAAATGGAGTCCAAGTAGGAGAAGATTTCATTTCATGAAGGGATTATAGAAATCTTAGTCTAACAACTTTACATCTTCGGCCAGAGCAACTATTCTAGAGAAGTAAGTTTGCATGATAGTTAAAATTCGGCTTGGTTATCCTAAATACATGTTTCTATTCACAAGTTGGGTTTTGGAATCCTCAACCTCCTGGGAAATCTTCTCCATCTCTTCTACTTTTTGGGAGAGGTGGTTGGTGAAGGTTATTTTCTCGGCTTTAAGTGCAGACAATTGCTCTTCCAAGCGCTGAATTTTAGAATCAACCACTGTAATCCTTTCTTTTATCACTGACCCTTTTTCCACCTACTGCCGAAGCACAGCTGTACTCTTCACTTGTTTTTCCTGAAAAAACTTTACTCAATTTGTTTCCAGCTCCGCCTTTTGATGCTGATCCCTTAGTGCCCGCAAATTCTCGAAGAAACTCAAAAAAAGATTTGTACTGAGCTTGGGATAACAATTGAGTTTGGTAAAGCTCAATAAGGGCTTTCTCTGTGTCATTAAGGGTCTTAAGGCTAAAATAAGCTGTGAAGTCCCTTTTCATCAAATCCTTGAAGGTATGACAAGCATGTTGAAAAGAATGAGACTCAAAAGATGTGGAAGGTGACTGCAGTTTAGTTTTGATTTGCCCGAACTTCTTTACAAGGTCGGGCAATGATGATGATGATGCTGATGAAGCGGAAGGTCCCCCTCTCGCACCTTCAACCATAACAATGGGGGCAGCCTCAACTAGGGGAGCAGGAGCAGGAATGAAAGTAGCTAGAAGTCTTCGCTCGCTTACTCACAGGCTTAGGGACGGAGATTCCTGTGATACCAAAAACCAAAGAAGGATGAGGAAGGTCTCCCTTGCACACTATGCTCGATGGAGATTTACCCAAACCTTTTCCAGAACCTTATTGCAACCAAGACAAATGTGTTAAAAAGAGAAATTTACGAGTCAAAAGAAGACAAGGTAAATCTACTTGAGTTAAGCCCAGAGCCTTGAAAAATGGTGGAATGGGAATTACTTCTTCTGATTGCTGGGGAAGACTGTCATGCCTTACCAAGGAAGGAGAAACAGTGTTCGAACCTTCAACAGAGACTTACAAATAACAAAGTAGGGATAAAGTCAGTGATTAACTTATGAAGAAGAAAAGCAGAAAGTCTAAGTAATGATATACCTGAGAGAAGACCTGAGGATGGGAAGTAGGCACTTCAAAGGCTTCGGGTACATCAGTATAAGTTGTATGAGAAGCCTGCGGTTTAGTTACTTCTGAAACCATAGGAAACTCAGGAACTATAGGTTCCCCAAAGGTGGAAACCGATGTTTAATGGAATTCCTGAGATAGGGAAGGCTAGAAGAAATAGAGGATAAATAATATAAAGAGAATGGAGTCTCAGCGCAAAAGTAGTGGAGGGAGTACTTACCGAGTTGTTGTCATCCTCCACAAAATGCATCATCTTTCCATAGGATCGAATTAAGAAGTAGGAGTCACCACAAAGGGAATAGATTTTGCTTGAAAGGGAGGAGTTTGCCTTAACCGGGTTAAAGGAGAAAAAGTCTCGGACGATGAGATCTTTTCTGCTCGCATCTCCTATTTCATACAATCAGAAAAGTAAGAGAAGAAAGGAAAGTTTGGAAAATAAGGAAATATACCATACCTCTAATTCTTTAAGGGTAGCATCTTGATGCTCTCTGACCCTCTGTTGCATTTCTACACCCAATGGTTCATCCAGTGAAACAGTTATGGGTTTCTTGGTTGCTCGTGGTCCTGTATTCAAGGAAAACGAAGTTATTAGCCCAAACATATAGAATACAAGTCAAGGCAGAAGTCGGACATAAGATTCACTTACTAGAAGTTGTTTGTTTCTTCATTCCTGGTACAGATGCAGCAGCAATGGAAGCAGTGGAGGTTTTCAAAATCTTGGAAGTCTGAGCTCGTGTATTCTTCCTGGTTAGAGCTACCCG
The DNA here is from genome assembly GCF_041283825.1 of Pyrus communis. NCBI lineage: Eukaryota > Viridiplantae > Streptophyta > Magnoliopsida > Rosales > Rosaceae > Pyrus > Pyrus communis. Next base: position 8,474,784 of record NC_142578.1, read on the forward strand.
CTTGGGCTAAGGCTGTTTTTCATACTCAGAATCAGAAGTCTCCACCACAATTGTCTGCACCCACTTTGGTGCCTGAGTTTTTGCCTTGGGCTCGACCTCACCCTCTAAATCTCCAAATAACTCAGAGGTGTCTCCACCTTCTTCAGCCTCTTGCCTCTTAGCCTCAGCTGCAGCTTCCTGAAGAATCAGAGCATCAGTAGTTTCTTCATCTGAACTAGTGCTTGTTATCTCAGCATTCCCTTGAGCTGCAAGTTTAAGGAATGAACAAGGGATCAAAAAGAGGACAGAGTCTTGAGGTTAGAAATAAAATAAAAATTAAAGGAATATGAAGTACCTATCAGAAGAAATTGGTTCTTTTGATTGATCATTTCCTTCCAATTATCAAGCTCACCCGAGCTGGGAGAAGATTTGAGGGAAAGTTGGCTGAAGAGATAATTATGTGTTTCCCGCAGATCTCCTCTGTATTTCTTGACCCACTTAGTCTCCCACCAGATGGAGAAACTAGAAGTGCATTCAAAGTTTAGGGTTAAATGCTTTCGGGCAACCTTACTCATAACCTCAAGGCTACGGGCAACTCGAAAAGTGACTTCTTCAGGAGAATAGTGGCGGTAAGAGGTGCCACAATGAACAGAGTTAAAGAATGGGATTGGGATGGTCTGCTTAAAGCCTAATTGCCTACTGCAGAAGTTGGGATGATAAACCTCAAGCCCGAGTTCATAACGATAATTGCGAACTCCCCAGGCTAAGTCCCGTGGTTGAATGCAGCTGATAAATTTCTCTTTGCAAAAAGGATTAGCATCTTCTCCAAAGGCATCTTGGAAGGCTTGATCAAAAAACCAGGGATACCTTCTAAGAACAGATGTTCCCCACTCCAAGTTTGCCCGAGTCCTGCAAACTCTGAAGAAATAAAAGCAGGCAAACGTGGAATGGTCTGTAAGAAAAGCTTCAGCCAGAATTCGGGTAGGGGCAACACCTTCTGGGAACTCCAGGTTAGCTACCTGAAACTCTGGGAAATACCATTGTGACCATAATTGGACCATCCAGATTGGTGCGTTAAGGTCGGTCTCAAATGGTTCGCCCTGAGTCATCTCAAAAATGAGATGGTAGAGATGAGAAATAAGGAAAGAGCCCATGACGACATCATCAAAATTATGGAGAGCTTCTACTAAAGGAATCCATTCAACCTTCATTCCCTTAGATTTGTTTGGGAAGACGTGCTTGTTAAGCCAATACAAGAGGAAGTACATGTGCTCTTGATCTAAGTTAGCGTTAGAGGAGTCTGCACCATAACTCTTCTTCACAAAAGGGATGAAACCTTTGAAGGAGGTCCCCTAACTCTTAAAAGTTGCAGAGTTGTATTCTAGTTGAAGTGGGGAATTTGAAGTGCTCGAACTCTCAGCAGTCGGGCGAGAAGGTGGAGCCCAGTCATGAGTCACATCCACGAAGGTGGGCCCATCCTGAAATCAAAGGTGTTGGTGCCCGAGTTCCACAAAAAGAAAGTGGTGGTCAGTAGCTTAGGCTTAGCAACCACAGAGATTTTTGAGAGCATGATCAGTTCATAGATGCCATTGTTCATCCATTTCTTTTTTAAAATAAGCTCGAGCGCATTTATCCACTTAACCCAGACGTCATCAGAGGAAAGTCGTAGCAAAGAAGATGCCCAACTTGGCCATAAATGGGTTTGGAGTAAACCAATTGGCCTTAGGCATGTTGGTCTCTACTGTAATTGGAATTTGAGAGGTCTATGCAGGTCCTAGTAAGTGTACTCCTCCTTCTTTAAAGAAAAGTTCAGAATGCAAGCCTACCCGAGGGCGATGAAGGTTGTTGAGCAAACGGCGTAGGGTGGTAATGCCCTCGCCAGATTCATAAGAATATCGAGATTGAGTGATTGATTGAACTTGGGAAGTTTTTGGGGCCATTGATTAAGCTTAAAGACGTAAGGGATAAGAAGAATTTAGTCAGCAGGAAAAAGGAAGCCAATAACAAAAAGGTTTTATTGGAATTCTGGGAATTCTGGGAAGTTTTGAGAATTTGAAGGTTTGAAATTGCTTAAAGGGATTAGGAAAGTAGTTGATTAGTAACAAGAGATCGTGGGATAATGCAAAGTTCTAAGAAAAGCAACGGCTGCATTAAAACGGCATAAGTCCAGAGTAAAAGTGTGTGACGGTGGTTATTGAGAAGCAACCGTTCAATCATTATTACTGCATCAGATTGTAGGCTTAACAACGATTGAAAGAGGTACGGTTTGGGTTAATATTTAACTTTGGACTTGAAGGAAGAAAGCCCAAAAGAGCTCAATGAAGGAGATTTTGCCCGAGGCCCAGAGTCAAGCTCAGATACCCATCTCGAGAAAATATGATGACTCCCTATTTAATGTAAAGGCTAGGTGCTTACAAGAAAAGTGACAACCGATGGAAATCCACCTACTCTTGGCCCAAAAGCACTTTCTGAATGGTAGAACATGTAAAAATATTGATGACTCACTACCCTTCAGTTGCTTTCGGGCAAGAGCAAAAACTATACAGTCGAGTTAATTTGCCTATAAAAGGAGGAAGAGGGCACAGAGACAAGGACACTCAACCAATCAAACAAACAAACATACAACTTGCCTCTCAGTCAAGCAAATACCCAGAAAGCTGTGCTTTGTCAAGATTCTATACCCTTTTAGCCTTAGACTCCCCTTAAAAAGACATATTTTGTCTAGTGTAAAAGCTCTGCTACATTTCCTAAATGTTGTAGTATCGATTATCTTGTGTAAACTTGTTCACAACTCATTCTGCTTTAGTACTTAACCCCCTGTAACTACAAACAGAAGAGACCGCAAGACGTTTAAACCTTGCCCGATAAGGTGAAATCTTGCCCAACTTTCTTTGTTTTGTCTTTAAGTTAATAGATCTGGTGTTATGATGTATTCCCCAGTATATATTCAAGTCATTTCCAGTCTGTTGATGAACCAAAGTTCCATCAGTTCTCATATATGGTTCACTTAGTGGTTTTACTGTAATAAGAAGACTATATGTGAATTAAACTGATGACTTGATCAGATCTGGACCTACACCCTTTAAGCATACAAGATAACCAACTAAAAGTCCTTGATTGCAAGGCATAGAAAAGAACTTAATGTAGACTTAACTCATCTACGACAATCCTTTGATAACAAGAAGTCAGGATAACTTGGGACACAAGTAATCGACTTAAATACACTTGTTCGACATCTGCCATACTGAGATGGCAATGGCACGCCTAAGCACTTAGTTAGTTTTGATTGTGAGTCTCAAAGCCTACACCTAAGGCCCCACAAAGGCACCTTTCAAAACTAACTTTGTCCTCCTCTTGCAGCATCTCAACAAGTAAGAGCCCAACAACCAACCAAGGTGCCAACTCCTTGGGAAACTGTGTGCTCGAGCCAAGGACCCCTCCCAAAGAGATTTCCTGCCCGAACAGTGTTGTCGTGCAACTTGCTCAATTGCATTAGCTTCTTTTCATGACATATTCAGGGGTGGTACTCCAGGCAGCGGAAAGACCTAGTGAACTGCACCATCAGTATCAAAATTGTTTTTCATCAATTGGATTAAGCATTTACCCCTAATTAAAATTTTAAATCTGATTTTATTCTGATGGTATTAAAATTTTAAATCTGATTGGGAGGTTGGTTAGCCACTTACGTTTATAGTTTGCCAAATTGATGTGATGCCCAGCTTACTTGGTATGAATTAAGAGATGAATTGAATAAGTCAATCAACTAATCATGTGATTGTATAATGTGAGAAGGACATCTTTCTTTATTTTCGTGCGTCACTAAACACATCGAAACTCGGAATTAAAATAATTCCAACATCCTCGTATTTACCAACACATTTGGAGTTAGGAACGGGGATAATTCTAATACCCATTCCAATTCATTCCAAGTAAACACGTCATAAGAATAACCAATAAGCTAATGGCCTCCGACACTCACCCGCACAAACCCTAGACTACTCATGTATTGTTCCCATGGTAAGTAAGGTACATAGAATCAAATAATGAACATGCAACATAACATCATAGTTCCGTATACATTGCGGTTACAATGTGAAGGACTACGGACATTTATCTTCAAAAGGGCCATAAGTCTCCCCATATGGACTTTCGGGCCTGCAGATGTAATGTAGGGTTCTTACTCTTTGTGACAACCACTCTCTGAAGCTCGCCTTCTGAACCATCTAGTTTGGTTGATCGACAAACATCCATCGTAACCTGCTTGCCCCTTCGTACAGGCATATAGATAATCCTACCCCAACCACCACCAAGATCAGCATGACCTGTTTCATCTTCCTCATCTTCGTTATTTTCATCCACTACATCAGGTTCCATAACATCGGAATCATAGTTAACTGGATTCAATTCTTCAAATGGAACGAGGTCAACTTGCTGCGAGCTAATTAACTCATCTGTCCAGGTCAAACACAAATTCTTAGAACCCAAGAAATAAGAGTTAACAAATGGCCAGAATGTTAGTATTAATCGAATACATTACATAATATATTGAAGACAAAGTTCATTATATGGGGGCCTCTCAAGATGCTTGTAGTGAAGGATGGTCATTTAAGACTTACCAATGTCAATTTCAAGATCTTCTGGACTGCGTTTAGCATGTTGCTCCTTTAAAGTCTCAAATTTCATACCATCAAGCGGCCAAGGTTCCCTAATCACATTAACCAGTGCAGGCGTAAGAGAAGAATTCACGATACGAGTATATTTATGAATAAAAAGAACCGAACTGTGCAGGAAGTACATATTTGGACCAGAAATCTTTTATTTAGAAAGTTATTGACTGGCTTCATTCAAAATGTTTATGATTGCGATCACTTAATTAAGGTAATTGACAGTTGTGTTTAATAAGAAAGACACTCAATTAGCCAAAACAAAACCACATGATGACAGATTAAACCCAATTAAAATTTGACTAAACCACTGAATAGCTTTATGAGAATGGACTTTTAGGCTTCCATTGTCTAAGAAGAATACTAAAGCTTCCACAATCCACAATTTTGAACAAAAACACACAAAAAAAATACTAACCGTGGTCGTTGTCCCCGCCTGAAAGCAACAAAGCTAAATTTCTCATCTTCAAAGCCACGTAATGGTTGGCCACCCTTGGACCGCTACAAAAATATCAAGGTAGGTAATATCAATTAAAAAGCACGTACTATAATCATAACAGGAAAGGAAAAAGGAAAAAGTTATGGTTCCAACTGACAACTGGATCCAATGAAGTGTGGATGGATTTAAGGACGAACCTTGAATGCACGCTGAACAGATGTCCTCTCCAAGCGCTGAACAAAATGACAGTACTTTCCAGCTTTCTCCAGCGGACATTGTCCATCATGAGAGCACTACATCAAAAAAAAACTATAAAATAAAATGAGAGAATTCACACTATTAGGGAAAACAAAAGAGAAACTGGGCAACATATTAGTTTCGAAACAGAAAAATATGAGCTAAAGGGCTCTTGTACTCACCGGCGCAACTATAAATGCACCACTCTTTTGAGTCACCAAGTCCTTGGAAGCTTCATCAGTTCCATCTTTAGATTTCCGGCATTTCTAAGAAGTGATGAGTGCGTCAATTATGAATGATTGTAAAGACGCAATGCCAGTACATAACTTGAACAAGCATCTTAACTCAAAAGTCATCTCAAAGAACAAATAACAAGAAAAACAACTTACCCTTTTTTCCATCCATAATATATGCGAGCGCATCTGAGATATGATACTAGATCCTTGTGGTGTTCCAGGTTCAATCAAAACCTAGGAAAATTTTAAGAAAATCAAAGGGTAAAAATATTAGGCTGAAAATTGGAAAGTTCCAAACTAAAAACTGCCATGATAATGATTACAAAAGGGATAGTGATACGATTATCAGTAATTCTTTCTTTAGCCCCTTTACGAAATCGATTGTCAGAAGAGCATAAACTACCTAATACTTGCCTCTTAGTTAATGGCATAAACCAGGGCATAAGATCATACAAAATTGTTTTGTCATGAAATCATAGTGAAACACAAAACTCATCCATCCGGAGAAGGAAAGCATACCAGGACATCCTGTGTAAGATCCCAGAGCTGGCGTACTATAGTAATTCGATCCTTGAGTGATGGTATCTCTCCAAGCACATAGGACTTCCGTTGCAAAAAAGAACAAACAGAAGTTATTGTTTGTACCCAACATTCCAAGGCAAACATGAAGGTTGAAATTTATAGAACTTACAGCAATTACAAGGTCATGTTCTCTCTCTGACTTGTTGATACTTTTAGTCAACGACTGGAGGCTATCATAACTATGAATAAGTGGCAAGTTCTTCTGACCTGAAATAACCATGTCATAAAGTGATCAGATTTTTCACTGAGCTCTGTGAGACACTTTGATAATGCATGAAACATTGTAATCGGCAGGTTTTAGTAGATTGGTTCTTTAACAACTGCAGCTCTACCAGTAATAGACAATTTATCTTTGAAATAATTATTATACAAATAATCTTGACAAAATAATATTGATTGAACAGTTTGAGCATTCAAATCATTAAGAACCTTGTATAAGCTTCTGCCCTGCCCGCTGCATTGATTGGGATGGCTCCACTAAATTAACTTTCTCCAAGGAATTTGGCCAGACTTCTCGTAGTGCCCTATAGCATTCAAGTCACATTACAACCAAATTCACAGTTTCACATTGTTAACAACAAAAAGATAACACCGAATGAGCTTTTCACCAGAAAGCTGAACCGGTGCCAGCACCAAAATCCAATACTTTAGCTGGAGAGAACTCAGGTAGCCTTCTTCGAACCTGTAAAGCAGCAAATACAGAAATTTCGCCAGAATTATTACACAGAATACCAAAACTTCAGAACAACCCTAATCAAATTCAAGCTAAGAACCTAAAAATACACAATACCGTATCAAATTCAAGCTAAGAAGCTCATTTCTAGCAAAAATTGAAAATAAATTTCTCTACTTTCCACCATTTTCTCAGCTAGCAACCAAATACAGCACCAATACGCATAATTTGAAACCATAGAAAACTATCCAGATACAAAAATTCCCCAATTCATACCTCCTTGAGCACTCTGTGACAGGCAGAGAAGACAGCAGGCATTCTGGAAGCAACATAAGCAATGGTCTCATCGTCTCTGTAGCTGAGGCCGATGTCACCGTATGAGCTCTTGATCTTCCACCGCTGGGATTGGTCCGCAGACCGCAAAGGGTCCTCAACGAGTTGCTGCGAAGTCGCCGTAACAAGCTGCGAGTTCACATCCTTGATTTGGCTAAAGGATTCCGATAGCCTCAGGACCTTCCTCTTCATGTGGGGCTCATCCTGCTCTAAAATCCCAAAACCCATAAATTAAATTTGCACAATTTACACAGATAATAGAGATGTACAGTTGTACCTCGGAGGTATTTTTTTATGGCGCGGCGGAGGCGGACGGGGGTTGTGAGGCAGCGCTGGGATTGTTTGGCGGCGGAGCGGAGGGTTTCTTGGGATAGGAGCTTTTGGGCGGTCTCCGGGAGTAGGGTAGTTGCCATTTCCGGTATGGCGGAGGAAATGAGGAGATCGATCGAGACTCGAGAGAGGGCTAGGATGGTTGAGTTTTGTTTACTTTCATCGGGGGTTTATGCGATTTTCAGGGTTTTAGCGGTTTGGGCTTGATTGGGCTTTTATGTGGGGCTGTGTTTACAGGTGGATTGGGCTTTTCTCGATCTTAAACAAGGGCCTAGTATTGATTAAGTGTGACTAATACATTGAGGCAGTGCTCACTTTTTTGAAAAGAATTAAGGCGGTGTTTACTTAATTGTTTATGTACGAGACAAACAATCATTCTTCTGTAATAATATCTGGTTTATTTGAGTAACAAATCCGGGAAAAATTGGTTTTCTTTCCCTAGTTGATTAAGATTGTCTACTAATTAAATCTCAAATCCAATAGGATTTGGACAAAATCTTAATTGGGATTTCCAGTTCTAGTAGAATTTGGTATCAATTAAAACTTTAGAGAGAGAGAATGTGTGTTTTCTCAATTACTATTTTTACGTGCCAGACCCTGGTAGATGATGGCACTGGTTTTAGTTGGAGGGGCTGCGATAGAAGCACTTTTTAGAGAATACCATAACGTGGAATTGTGTTACGAAATCTACGGACACGACTGCTGTGCACCATAAACTCTTCCTCGGAGATCTCAAGTTGACAATACAACGTTTATGACCACAACTTATTCAAAAGATAGAAGAAGACGATGAATTACAAAGTCTACAAAGACAAATGGAGAAGTTTAGAGAGCTCGTTAGGAAGATACCGAAAGCTGGTAGGTGCACAATTGTTGATTTGGATTTGTCTCTTTGGAAGGTTGTTGGATAGACTGAAATCCCAAGAAAGAATGGCTGGGAAAGAAGACTTTCTTTTGGCTAGGAAGACCAGTAACAAGCTTGATGAATTGATAGAAAGAAAGCAGCAGTTAGGAAGGATGTGGGAGTAGAGTTTTTGGTAGTACAGTGACGGATGTGCACAAGCGAATTGAAGGGAATGGTGTGCAAAAGGCCGCCCTAGCACAAGTGTTATACGAGCTCAGGACACGACTAAGATGTTTGAGCGCATCCTCGGATACCTCGAATACGTTGGAATTTAGGATTATTTTATGATTTGAATTTGGGCTTAGCCTGTTAGAATTAGGGTTTTCATTTTCTTGTATGTTAGGGTTATGTTTGCTCTCTATATATATGATGCTAAGTTGTTCACAATGTAGCATCTTGAGTTATGTAGTCGTCATGACAATCTTTAATTCATTTAATAAAATTATTTTTGTTTATAGTTGGTTTGTTCGTTTGTTAGCAGTGCACTCTGATATTCAACTTGGTATCATAGTAGGTTTGATCTTTTGGAATTTAATCTAGTCTTGATGGCTATGAGCTGTTTGTCTGTTCGATGTTCATGTTCTAGATTAGGGCTTTGATGTTTACCACAAAAAAAGAAAAAAAAAAAAAAAAAAAAAAGAAAGGAAAAGAGTTGAATATGCTCGAAGCCTTAAGTCTGAAGCGAGCTGCTACTGTTTCGCGTTTGTTGTTCGGATATTGTGTTTGTCACCGTTTCTGTTGACAAGCGGTGATATGCGACTCCTGTTTCTTGAAGACCAGCCATGCCTGCACGAATCGGCCGTCGCACTCGCTGCTACAGCCTGTACCGCCTGATTCGATACGCACCACCGCTGCCTGACAACTTTTTTGAAGCCCAGATCGAAACCCATTGCTACCTGGAATCCGTTGAACCCACCGGAACCATTGCTGCTCGGACTTGTAACCTGATGTCGTCCCAAAACCGCACCTAGACATGAACTTGCTTGCCCTATACCCAGCCACCGCCGCACCCACCATCTGTTACCACACTTTGCTCGCAGAGAGAAGGAGAAAAGCAAAGAAAAAAAAGTTTGTTGACCCGTGAAAAGTTTCTAGTGGAAAAGAGTTGGTGGGCAGTATTTGTTGCTTTTTGTTGAGGCAAACGTGTTGTTGCTATTGTGCTTGTGTTTGGAACTTGTTGCCCACCACAACAACTGCTCGAGTGCATGGATTTGTGACCACTCGAGTGACGTTGTGTATGTGGTGAATTGGATTTCCGTTTGTTTGAAAGTTTGGATAGGCATTTTAATTGGTTGTTTGTTCGCTTGAATGCTTGCTCGCTTGTTTGTTCACTTGAATATTGTTTGCTCGCTTGCCTTGTCGTGTTCACTTAATGAAGCTTGCTTTGTCATGTCCATTTAACGGAGCTTGCCTTGTCGTGTCCACTTAATAAAGCTTGCATTGTCGTGTCCGATTAACGAACCTTTGCCTTGTCGTGTCCGCCTAACGAAGCTTGCCTTTTCATGTCCGCCGAACGGAGCTTGTCTTGTCGTGCTCGCCGAATGGAGCTTGCCTTGTCGTGTTCGCCTAATGGAGCTTGCCTTGTTGTGTCCTCCTAATGGAGCTTGCATCCACATCTTCTTGTTGGCAAACTCTTGTCGTGTACCACCATCATGAGTTTGACGATGTTGGAATTTAGGATTATTTGAATTTGAACTTAACCTGTTAGAATTAGGTTTTCATTTTCTTGCATATTAGGTTTATGTTAGTTCTCTATATATATGATGCTTTGTAACTTGTAAAATAAGTTAAGTTGTTCACAATGTAGCATCCTGAGTTATGTAGCCGTTATGGCAATCTTTCATTTGTTTAATAAAATTATATTAATTTATAGTTGGTTTGTTCGTTTGTTAGTAGGGTACTCTAATATCAACTAATATACGCTAGACTCCTCCAAGCCATGTATAGACTTTATAGCAGACCATAACGGAGTGCTGTATCTCTCAAATAAGGAACTAGAGAATCTTGTAACAGAAATGCGTAAGGGTGTAGAGCTCGCTCAAAGGATCTCTGAGGTTCGTTGGTGGTTGGCTGTCTACAAAAAGTATGAATAGGACACAAAACTTGTAGAATTTGACGTCTCTTTTCAAACATTGATATCAACTAAGAGAGCAGCTACCAAGAGTTACCAAGCCTGTGGGAGAAATAGTGACAAATTTACATTTTGATGTGTGGAGAACCCTAGTAATAATTATTCAATCAGGGACGTATGTTACAATTAATTTTAGAGATTGTAACTATGTAACTAAAAAAATTCTTACTTTCTAGCTCCAAGAGTATTCTCACACATGTTGAAAAGTTTGCGATCCTTTTTAAACCTGGAATTCTTGATATATGGTGGAACTTTGACGACAATGTGCAGGAAGCTGTGCCTCCAGCTATTCTCTGTACTATATGTAAGGAACGAAATAACAGAAATTTCATAAACGAGCACCTTCATCCCTCTCGTGTTCTCTTCAAGACTATTGTGGCCTCATCTTATTTAGTATTGTGGTTTAGTAGTACTTCTCTTCATTTGTACATGTCAGATATTCAACTCACATAATGCGACTTCGATATCAACCCCAATAATGAACTAATATGCACTCACAAGTCAACACAATAACAGAAGACTTAATTTAACTACTACAATAATCAGAGCATGAAAAATATTACGCAGAGGCAGAGATCATATTAATTTGGAGAGACTAGGCTCAGACAATTAACTGCTCAGTGTCTGGTCTGCATGCTGCATTTAGCCTTGGCCTTTGGGAAGTCGTGTCCAAATAGATAATAGGAAGCATCAATAAGTCCTGATCGAGACAATTAATAGCAATCTAGGGTTTCTCTGAACCGCGGCTTTATGTTTTTCGACCTAATTACCATTTCACAGACAGAGACACCTTCTGTCTTTCTTTGCAATAAAAGGTGTCTCCCTCTGATGTTTTCCTTTATTTATTTGGAGAAATGCTTTAGTGTGAGCATCTCACAAAATAATCCACGATTGTTTTTGTTAATTTATGTATTAATGATTATAATATAAGAAAACAAGATGATTAATATTTTATCAACATAGGACACAGTACTAGTTAACATGATCAATAACTGTACGAATTATATAAAACGGAAACAGTATCATGGATGCAAGAGGGGATTCATATATGGTGCCCAATTTTTCCCATCCAGATGGGGAAGGGGGCTGGGGCAGGGCAGGCAGTAAAGGTGTGCGCGAACGCACGGAGAAAAACTCATTTGACCTAAATTCACTCATTTCATTTAAATTTTTCTATCCCAATTTCCTTTTAAATCCTCTGGCACAACCATCACTAAAACCCAACTCACCGACAAACCTTATACCTTCTCTACCTAAGAAAAATTTTGTGGATCCGTCCGCGTATAATGTCACACCGAAAAACACATTTGGATTCCAAAGTTTCCTTTTGGAAAAGCTTTTGAGAACTTGGAATTTCCTTTCCTTGAACGCATGCATCAGCTACAGTCACCAGACTCAGCACGCATGCTAGTAGTAGACCCCATCACAGTAGTCCCAAGGACTCTTCAAAATACAACCACCACCACCACCACATGCAACTAACTGACCCCATGTTCTTAAATCTTAATCACCCCCTTCCATCATATTCTTCTTGTAGTCCATATGGACAAACATAATATATTTCCTCCACATGTATGTCCAGGAAAAATAAAAAGAACAGATATATTTTCCGTAAAGAGAAGCCTAATATATTATACTATTCCAGAAATAAGTACATGTATTAATTAACACAAACTAGGGTTCCAAGAACTTTCTTGATCTCCAACCAAAGTCCACATTTAACTCTAAATAATTCGATCAAACACCTCAAATCATTGTTTACATATACTACACTAATGAATGCAAGAGACTTATGGTTTAAGTAATTACGAACATTACTCTGTATTCAAAATCCTAAGTTCAAATTTCCCTACCCTAACATGACTTTTATTGAAAAATTATATATATATTATACACCAATGACTAATCCAATATATCAAAAAAAGAACTTTTTGATCTCTAACCAAAGTCCACAGTTAACTCTAAATAATTCGACCAAGCACCTCAAATCATTGTTTTATATATATGCTACACTAATGAATGCAAGAGACTTAGTGTTTAAGTAGTTATGAACATTACTCTGTATTCGAGATTTTAAGTTTGAATTTCTCTACTTTAATATGGCTTGTATTGAAAAATTATATAAAAATTAATACACCAATGACCAATCCAATATTCTAAGAGAATAAGCCCGGCATCATCTAATAACATACACCTCAAAAATGATATAGAAATCAACAAAATAAACAACTTTAATTTCATTGGTCATGACTTGGTTCCAACTAAGAAAACCATTCATTCACTTCATAATATATATTCATGCATCAAAAGCCCTTCCCTTATCTAAATATTCATGCCACTAAAACTACCACTTATGTTCAAAGCTAGCTGTGTAATTATATTTATCCTTCTTCTTTCCTATTTGACTCTCTCCTCCACTTTACTACTGTATTTTAGCTAGCTAATTTAACAGACATTAAGAAGTAAGAACTAGGCTAGTTATATAATCAAGATGCTTTTCTGTTTCTCTATATATGATTGACGATCAATTTTCCATTGTTTTAGTACTCCAAGTGGTGGGTTGGATCAAAGATAGCATTGGAATTCTTGGACACCATGATTTCAGAGGCGGACCATAATCGAGCAGCTTCGCTTAAGTTCGACCCCATCTTCGACGGTGATGTCTCGTTGCAATCAGCAAAGTACTTCCCAGACACGCCCAACAGCCTAGGATGAGTAGCAACATAACATGTCGTCGCAGCAGCCTTCAATAGTGCATACAAAGAAACTAAAGTTATCGCATAAAGAATATAATTAACTAAACTGTTATTGACGCTCCAACATAATCATCCTAATATTAATAAACTAACCTGAGGGATTGTTTTCAAGAGCTTTGAAGCAAAGAGGAACACCAAATCTACATATTCAAAAACCCTTTTCATTTAGTACAAAAGTGTTACACAAAAATTTCAACTAATCAATTCACAGTTTCTTGTGACGAAAACCGAACCTGTGGCAAGACCTTCACGTTCTCGGGTGAGGCGGGTTTTAACGATACCCGGATGCACGCAGTTAACGGTCACGTTGGCCTCCATTTCCTGATTTTAGTAAAACCATTGAGTTAAATAAAATAAACAAAACAAAATTAGGGACAATAATTTGAAGAAAAACACAAAGAAAGAAGGAAACAAAAATCGCTTTTTAATCACCAAACCTTGAGTCTGCGAGCAAGTTCCTTCGTGTGCAAGACGTTGGCGAGCTTTGAGAGCGCGTACGCACGTGTCTCGTCGTACTGGCTAAGCTTCCAGACAAATTTTCCAATTCAGATAAAAAAAAGGTCAAACTCCCGAAGACAAATTGATTATAATCATTTAAACAATCAAAATGAAATCCAACCCGATCGATCGGCTACAGTTCCCGATTCTTCATATCGATTTATGTTACCAATCAACGTTTAATAATAACAGTATGTTACTGATCTATATGTTATAATAACAGTGATAACATAATTCATGCATCACAAACCAATCAAATCATAATACTAAATAATAAATTCACATGTTACAATATAACTCACCTTCTGCTTCGGCTTATATTGCCAAGATATCGGATTATATCGCCAGAAAACCAGCCATGAATAGACGACGACACATTCACGATTCGTCCTTGAACGCCGCTAACCCCTGCTGTTTCGATCATTTTGTTGAGCAACAGCTTCGTCAACAGAAAATGACCTAAAAAATATTAACGTGTTCAATAAAAAATACAAAAATAGTACTAATTTTAGCTTTAGTCGGAGTAAAAGTTATAATTACCGAGATAATTAGTAGCAAAGGTCATTTCGATTCCGTCTTCGGAAATCGCGTGCTCGTGCGCAAACTTTCCGGCGTTGTTTCTGAGACAAACAAACAAATGAAACCTTTTCAGTCAGTTTTCGTTTTCTTTTCTTTTCTTGCATTTTCTCGGCAACCAAGCAGAAAACAAGAAAGAAAGAGAATATTTACATAAGGAGATTAAGAGGCAGCAGGAGGGACTCGAAATCGGAGACGAAGCTCCTAACAGAGGCGAGGGAGCTGAGATCAAGCGCCATGATGATGATCTTCGAGCCGGGAAACTCGGAGACGATTCGAGCCTTGGCATCCTCGGCAGCTTTGAGGCTTCGAGCCGGGAGGACAAGCTTTGCCCCGCGCTTGGCTAAAACTCGGGCCGTCTCAGCTCCGATCCCTGACGTGGCACCTGAAATAATCCGAAAAACCACACGATCGGTTAAAAATAAGGAAAACTGATTGTAATCAGACGGCGAGGATTGCGCGTAAGTACCTGTGATGATGGCGGTGATATGGTGGAGATCGGCGGAGGCGTCAGTGACTTGCTCGGCTGTGCTCTTTGAACCGTAGCCGCTGGCACCGGGTGAGCCGATCAGGTACTTGAAAGTGTCGAGCATTTTTGTGTATCACTGATACTAGTGTATTTTGACCACGTTAACTATAACACACAACAAAACAAATGTGAGAGAGAGAGAGAGAGAGAGAGAGAGAGAGAGAGAGAGGCAAAGCACGTACGTGTTTGGTTATGTTATTCACTGTCTCTGAAGGAGTACGAGCCGCTTTGCACACAAACTGAAGAGAGAGGGTTGAGGAAGGAGAGAGAAAACCAAGAGAGAGTGGATTGGGGAGAGAGATTTTATATAATGGTGAGGTTAATTTGGTTATGGTGGAAACAATCAATTGAGATTGAGAGAAGGGGATGGCATATAGGATAACGAACTCGTTTGAAAGTGCTTTTAAAATAGTTGAAGGCAGCTTTTGTGAAAATATTTTTAAAAACAATCTTTTGCAAAATTCAATTAACTCTTATAAAAGCACTTGAAGTACTTTAGGGCGCATCGAGTTTTCAAGTGCTTTAAAAAATATTAGCTAATATTTATTGCAGAAAACACGTCAAGTGCTTAATTTTGGAATCCAAAAATATTTCTCTAAAATCTCTTTAATTTTAAAAGCACTTTCAAACGACCTCTGTATATTTTTCAGTGATTAATAGATTAAGTTAAAATTTTATTTGGCATGTTTAGGTTGATTTGCTTTTTTTTTTTTTTTTTTTTTTTTAATTGTGGTCTTAGCTATCCATGTCACATCCCGGCCTGGGGCGGATCACTTTCCGGGCCCGCTCCACCACCGTAGCACGATATTGTCCGCTTTGGGCTTACCATTCCCTCACGGTTTTGTTTTTGGGAACTCACGAGCAACTTCCCAGTGGGTCACCCATCATGGGATTGCTCTAGCACCCTTCTCGCTTAACTTTGGAGTTCCAACGGAACCTGAAGCTAGTGAGCTCCCAAAAGGCCTCGTGCTAGGTAGGGATGGGAATATACATTTAAGGATCACACCCCTGGGCGATGTGGGATGTCACAATCCACCCCCCTTAGGGGCCCGACGTCCTCGTCAGCACACCACGGCCAGGGTTAGGCTCTGATACCAAATTGTCACATCCCGGCCCGGGGCGGATCACTTCCCGGGCCCGCTCCACCACCGTAGCACGATATTGTCCGCTTTAGGCTTACCATTCCCTCACGGTTTTGTTTTTGGGAACTCACGAGCAACTTCCCCGTGGGTCACCCATCATGGGATTGCTCTAACCCCCTTCTCGCTTAACTTCGGAGTTCCAACGAAACCCGAAGCCAGTGAGCTCCCAAAAGGCCTCGTGCTAGGTAGGGATGGGAATATACATTTAAGGATCACACCCCTGGACGATGTGGGATGTCACAATCCATCTGCCTTCTACTTAAGTATTACTCATTCCAAATTTTTGTAAATATTTGAATGAAAATTTAGAAAATAAACAATTCAAATCATGAGAGTATATTATGAAGTTGGCTCAAGGTGATATAGTTTTTAGCTAATTAGATGCTCATGTTTACAGAGATACTTTTACAACATACATGCATACACAGTCATAATAAAATTACGTCATAATAGTGAGGTTAGTCATAATTGAGAATCGAACTTATCACATGTATATATTTTTGTCGTATTCATGTGAGTCAAACTCCAACATAATATCTCATCAAACCAAATGGAGACAAATTATTTCTCAAAAGAATGAGGGCCGGTTTAATTGGGTTTATATCTTTCTTTGGGATATTAGGGTTATGATTGATCAAAACTTTTTGGGTTTTCAGAGTAGTCGGTACTAAGGTATTTTAACCATCAAATCTTAATTTTTTTATTTTTAAACAAAAATCTAACAATTAAAAATACAAAGTACGAGATACTACGGAGCACCTAAAAAAATATGTTTGATTGTGTTAATGGAAAAGAATCAGGCAATAATGTATCAAACCATTTACCTATATCTTTTTTATAGCATCTTTAACCATTAAATTAAAGATCTAGCAATAATGCACCGGATCATCTTCTTCTATTTTTGTTTATCTTTTATAAAAGTATTTAACATATTAATTTCTGAAATCTTCTTTGAGATTTCCTTTAATACAATGTTAAAGGACAAGGAAAAAGGGATGCTCACTTTTATTGTACAATTTGATGAGATTAAGATACTAATAAGAAGAAAAGTTCCTATGAAAATCTAAATTCATCATCTAGTGAAATTGAAAACTGTAAGGTTAAAAAAAAAAAAAAAAAAGAGCAACATGTTCTTCCCAAATGTAGCCAAAACCCACCCCACTCCCACCGGCACAGTGCGGAGGCGGAGTGACTGAATAGGGAAAGAGTTGGCGTTTTTTTTTTTCTTTCTTTAGTTTGATTTTTAATTTCTTTAAAGATTTTCAATATAAATAGTTCACAGGGATTTTATAACAGGAATAAGTGGATCCAATCATGCCATATCAACGAACTTAAATATTTTTTAATGGAACTAGCGAAATATAGCAAAGTAATGTAAAATTTGAGTTTCAAAATGTAAACTGGCGTAAATTTTTATTTTTTTTAATTTTATTATTATTAAGTAAAGATGAAAAAGGTTCGAAATTTTTATAATAATTTAGGAGAAGAGAGAGTTTTCAATTCAAGATATGAGTGAAAGCTCAACACTATATTTATTAAGATATTCAATCATATGCAAAATAATAATAAAATGGCGCACATTAAATTTCAAGGAACAAAATAAAATTAAAGTGGAATTTCAGAGAATATTCCCAAATTAAGCCAAAAAAATAAGTAAGAAAACACAAAATAATCATCCTCGAATAAAAGCGGGTTACATCCTCGTGGCATAGCCGGTAAACCATTTGGGATCGAATCGGAAATTAATTAATTAAATAGGAAAATAAATAGAAAATAAATAATAAGAGAAGAGAAGGCACAAGTGTCAAGGAATTAAGTGAATGAAATGAATGTACGAGAGTGTGCCAATTTTTGGGATTTGTCAAAGGGGAATCGCACGTGAGAGTTCCCAGTTTCTACAGATCGGTCAATCCTGCCACCTCGAATCTTGCATTTTCTTTGGAATATAAAAGTCGCCTCCGGTCAATCATTCTTGTTCAAACCTCCTCCCCTCTTTCATTTATTTGATTATTTATTCTTTTTTTTTTAATTTTAACAAAAAACTTACGGTATTATTTACTTTAACAAAAAAATCACATTTTTATACTAAAAAATCAATTCTGATACTATTCACTTTACCCTTTATTTTGTCCTTATCATTAAAACTCAAAGTTTTCAAATCATTTTCATTAGTTTTTTTTTTTTTTAATTTGCTAATCAATTAGATTTTGATTGTTTTTATTTTGTTTTGAGCCACTAAATACACTAATTATCCTTTGATAATAACCTAAGACACTCTTATAAACACAACTTTTAAGTCATTAAAGGTAGTTGCGGTTTTGTGTTTAGGTTTAGGGCATTACAAAAAAAATTAGTTATGAATATATGATGTATCATCCTCAACCAGTTGGACAACTTTCCATAAAACATGATTTTACAAGTCAACTTGTAAGGTTGTGAATATATGATGTATCATTTTTTACTCAATTTTCTCTTACATTCGTAAAACATAATTATGTTCATTAATTTACAAGGTTTTTTTTTAACAACATAAATTTATAAGTTATGGACATGTGATTAATTGATCTTTAGTCTCAAGGAAAATTTACTTATGTCATTGTTTGGGTCTAAATCCACATTTTTGGCCGAATAGAGTCTTGCGCAAATCGTGGAGTGCTCAACCCAGAAGTAAAATGCAGTGTTGATGGAGTAGCCGAGTTCCGGTTAGGGATGTTGGGGATTGAGATGTTTTCTAAGAAGGATTAGAATATATTAAGGATTGATGATTGTGGCTGGTGGAATAAGGAATGAATTAGTCACATAATAAGTCTAGGTTTAGATAATCGAAGAGGGCGAAATTTGGCCACGATAGAGTTTTGATCGAGAATAATTCTGAGCATGTTCAGAGAATATGTCAAGGAATTGGAATAATATCATAATTTTTCTATTTCGACATTCTTGGCCATCACAAATTCACCCCTATAAATAGAAGAGGTTCTGCAACATGAAAAACTCCATCAACTCAACAAACAAACAACTCAAGCGCTCTTCGTGAAAGCCCTTGCTCTACATGAAAGCTTCTCACAACCTTGAGAAAAATACTATTATCCTAACCCCCCCCCCAATCCCCCTGTCAGCACATATTCAGTTCGTCAGAACATCACTGGGTTGACAACCTGCAACATATTCAGTTCGTTAGGACATCATCGAAGTTGTAGAACTTATCATTCTAGAAGTACCTTCAGTTCGGTGGAACATCACTACTTCTAGTTTGGTCGGTTATCTATCCAAATCTCTGCCAAGGAATCATCTTTGATTCCTTTGCTAAAAAAAGGCCACTTCATTATCTTCCTAGCGAAGTGAATTTTGTTCTATGATTAGTTACTCTCAAGTGCATTTTGCAGTCCATCATTCAGATAGCACAACCATGTTCACCATAAAAACTCTCATCTCTTTTGAGTACATGTGTCCCTCTAACTTGATACTGATTCGGCGCACTTATATTCTCACGAATATAGTTGAGGTGGTCAAACCTCGTGCATGGGATTCTGAACTTTGCAGTGAAACAAACAACCTTGTCTTTAGGTTCTAGAACCCTAGGCTAATAGGTGTTCCTTCCTCAGCCGTAGTCACACAAGTGTAGAAGTTAGCAGTGCATTAGACACCATCACCACATCTATTCTACTCACCCAACCGAGCTCAGTTGTGAGTTGGCTTGCTTGCATTCACAAGAATAACATAGTTACTCGGCCTACACGCCACATAAGCTTTATAATTTTTAGAATCAACAGTCATGTCAAATAATCACATGTCTAATAATCACATGTCTAAGTGTACCATTTCATTTCTCTCTTACCAAATCGGAAACCTATAGGGTATACCTTGCATATGTTTGATGTCAAATAATCACATGTCTCCATCGACCTAAAACGGATGAATTATAAAAGTTGATTCTTCATCAATGAGGTTGTATAATTGAACAAAGAGAATATATATATATATATATATATATATATATATCAATTCTTTTAGGGCACGTTAGTTGTGATGTGTAATAGTTTTGATAAAAGTTGGGTACAAGAGGTGGTAGCTCCTTTATATTATTAGCCAAAATGTAGATAATAAAGCGAAAAAGAAGTACTGAATCTTTAGCTTTTGAAGCCTTTCTCTATTTCTATAGTGCTCGTGCCCTCCTGCGGGGACCTTATAACATCATATCATTCTTCCACAATTGATTAAATTCTGTATAGTATTACTCACATTTGTATTGAGAGGGTATATGATCTCATATCCTCACATTAACTTGTATATCTGGTGCTGCCATATCACATGTTTTTGCTTTTCTTTACGTTATTTTGATACTATTCGTGATTGTAAACCCTTCGAAAAGAGTAGTCACATTGAGAAAATAAGGGACTACAATTACCTTTATTCTTTGTGAAACCAAAGTTATAAATTGGGTTAAAAACACGAATTTTTTTACTTCACTAAGCAGCATGTAAGTGAATATTTTCGAATTTTCTAGCAAAGCATATATAACCAGTTGGGCATGTGTTCGTTACAAGCCGGTTTTGTAAGGATAAGTTGTACTCGTTAGCAGTAACTGTTTGTATCAAAGTTTTATATATGCACTGATATTGTATATGCAATCATATATAGTGGTTTAGGGTTTAGGCTGAGGAAGATTTCTAGTACGAAACTGCGACGATCGAATTGTCATGCAATCTAAATGCATCACATTGGAAGGATAGAACCCTATTATATACATAAGCTCTTATAGTAAAGCGGTTTTGTTGTTTTTTTTTATCCTTGATTCAGTACAGAATGCATTAGGTTAGAAATTAACATGGTGCTCATGAGGTCCTAACCCTACATATCCAGTTCGCCGGCCCCCAATCCATATATATTAATAGATGTCAATATATCATTTATACGGTTCTTTTTACTTTAGACATTATCTGTAAATTTTAGAGGCCATGAAAAAAGTGTTCTTATCCTATCCTAACATGCTGCTGGCATCTCATTCATCTTGCTGGGTATTTATCATGCCCTGCTATCTCTAAAGGGGGAAACATTTAGGCAGCCTTTCACATCTAGGTTGCCCATTGGCCCCAACCCTAAAACCAGAAAAAGAAAAGGGTACAATTAATTAATTTAATTCTTATTAGGCCTTCGTTGAACAACAGGAAGCCAAAAAAAAAAAAAATTAACTTTAAATTCTTGAGTTGCATGGAGTTTGATAAATTATAACTCAAATTATTAAGAACATTCACCATTACACTCGAGATTCGTATTCAATCTCTCATTTCCCGAATATCGAGTGAAAAAAAATTAATAAGAAATGAATTGTGGATTGAAGGCATGCACCGGCTAGCTAGGTGTGATCTCTTGACGTGCAATTTTAAAATGAATCAAAATCATTTTGGAGTAATAAAAGGTTTTAAATCAGTGGCAAGATAGCTTTACCTTTAAGTTCAAATGCTGCTTATTAGAGCACTTTCATTAAATATAATTACTAGCTAGAGACAAGAAATAAATAAATAAATTATCTATTAAGTATTGGGATTATGGTCCCGTTTTGCAAGCTCGTCTTTTTCACTCCAATGAAGCCTCGTAACCTTCTCAGCAACCCTAATAAAGTGATTAAAACATTGGATTTGGGTGTTTTGTTAGTTCGCCAACTCTTTTTGACTAATCAAATTGAAGTGATTAAGAAATGACCAGATCCCATGACAATATTGTTTAAACTTGTTTATATAATATGCAAAATCTTGGAGCCTTTGGTCATTGTATACTTTCCACTCACTCATTTCCCAATTCAAATATAGAATAACCCATTTTGTATCATCAAAAGCATATATGGATTTATAGCCATTTGAATACTACCATGATTCAATGATTGCCACTATCTCCTTTGTGTATACCGGCAGAATCTTGCAGGGTCCCTCTTCCCTTAAAGTTAGGGTTCAGGGCTTCCAATCTTAATTTTTCTGTAAACGATTCTCCATTTGATGAGATCAATCATCCCTTTAACTCAATCACACATTAGTTAGTAAAATCCTTAGTTTAATAGATATTAATGTTAATGAGTTTCTTATGAACTAAGGTTACATCATTGCACCGTCACACCATTTTGGCACATACATATACACTAAAAAAATGTTATTTTGATAGGTTAGATATATATAAGTAAGATTCTCCATGTATTCTCTATCACTTCATATTTTTGCACAATTTTTATGATGTTAGCACGGGAATTGACATTAGACAGTGAGATGACAAAGAATCTATAGAGAGAGTCTCACTTTTGAGAGAGTCTCACTTTTGAGAGAGTCATCTTAGCAAGTGTCAGTCGAATTTTATAAAACCTAAGAAAATGTCAAAGGCTTTTCTAATGATAAATACCTAATTTTAGGATTCATGGGCTACATTACGTGTTATGTGGGTTTAATATAGATTCGGGTTATAATATGGTTGGGTATCCGGGTCATATTAATGATTTGTATTGCATGATGCACTCTTGGGTTGTTCAGCTTCCACTCAGCTTCTTAATATTATTTTTGTGATTAGGACAGAAAGGTTAGATTTGCCATAGAAGAGGCACTGATTGGGAGCTTTTAATTGATTGTACAATAATTTCCCAAAGCTGGTCGAAGTTGATTAATTAGTTAATCAATAATTTGCGTAGCTGTTTGATCATACTCCAACTAATACGTGACATATAATTGGCATTAATCTTTAGTGACTCAATGCCTCAACCCATTTAAATGGAAAAATATTTAATTAGTTGATTGATTAGGTCCTAATCTTATGTATGTAGTGGGTGGTGGGTCAGTTTAAGGGATATAAATCCTCTAAATGATGGAGAGATCTTTGTTTAAGTAAGAGTAGGTTTGGCTGTTGCGTTGTAAGTTGTAATTAGCAGTTCGTGTTGGTTTTTAGGGGAGGATAGTGACTTTATAACAAGAACAAAAAGCCAATGCCAACACAAGTCATCACACGTACATGCTCTGACTCGGATGAGATAAAACAGATTCCCCAATAAGCAATTGGATTTTATCGAGGTGTGGTATCATATATTTTTTATTGAAAAGAAATAAAATCATTAGTAATGTGGTAACTTAGAGGATCTTTGTTAAAATATGTTGTCTAATTTGTAATTTAATGGCAAGTGGTGAATGGTGCCGTGGTGGTTAGAGTCATCTTCTTCAATCCCTTGCATTTCGGATTTAACCTCTCTTTTTTTTAGTGTAAATCAGTAGTAAGCTTGGTTAGTAAATTCGGGAAATCGACGTAGGTGCGTAAATTTGCTGACAAATATTTCCGTTTTGTATATTTCTCAATTATAGGGAAAATACATTGGCAAGAGAAAAATTATAAAAAAAGAATCCACATTTAAAAAAATCAGGCGTATTGTATTTGTCACATTTATATTACTCTTGTTAATGCACATATTTTTCACATACGTTTCAATGATACAAATCTTATAGGAAAAAAATGGGAGCTTTATACATAGAAACAAAAACTTTCACCATATTTCAAGGAACTCCACTAGTTTTTAAACATGTCAATAAGAGACAAAAACATAAAAACAACTAAAGTTCAGACCAAAAACACGGAAATAATGTTTTAAAATACCAATTATACCCCTAAGGCTTTAGGACTGTTAGTAGAACCTAGCCCCCACAACTCCGACAAAATTAATTCAACTCATCCTTGACCATGACCATTTTTGCAGAATCAGATCAACCCCCGTGATCGACCATTTTTGCAAAATCAGTTGAACCCATCCTCGATCATTTCTACAGAATCAGTTCAGTCAGTCCATGACCATTTTTGCATAATCAGTTTAACCTGTCATCAATCATTTTTGCAAAATCAATTCAACCTGTCCTTGACCAATTTGCAGAATTAGTTCAACCTCCTTGACCATTTTTGTAGAATCAGTTCAACCCATCTTCAACTATTTTTGCAGAATAAGTTCAATTAGTCATTGATCACTACTTTTGCATAATCAGCTCAACCCATCTTCAACTATTTTTGCATAATCAGTTCAAACCCGTCTTCGACCATTTTTTGCAAAATCAGTTCAATCAGTCCTCAACCTTTTTTGCAGAATCAGTTCAACTTGTCCTCGATCATTTTTGTAGAATCAAGGAGAAGTAAAGAGAAAAGGGGAAGAAGATAAACCTAAAACATTCAATATTTTCATTCATAATTGTCAAATGAGTGGGAAGATACCTAAACACATAGAAGTTCAGTAACTACAACCCAAAATAATCAATTCAACAAACACTATTTGTACATTTGCTGCCAACAACTCAGTTAAGTGAATTCTATCCCTAATTAAGAAGCCACACATGAACCACATATCATGCATTGCTTGATCAGATGCAGTCATGTGATGGATGAGAGAGGCCATGAAATCGAAGGGGGCGTCCATTGTGACTTCACTCTATCTCATAGCTATTTCATCAAATTTATTTACCAACAGAGTCTACAAAAGACATGAACTCGACATAAGCATGAAAGCCGCCTCTTCTAAAAATTGATATAGAACAATTGGAGAAGCAAAGCAAATAGTACCAGGCTTAAATGAACTTACTTTTTTGATGATGATATAAATACAACAAGTGTTTTACATCAAATTGGAGGTATTATTACACACTTCATCTGCGCACACAATCTCAATCCACCGAGTATAATATGCATAATTGAATTTCGCATAAGCATATCTAATCAAACATCTTTCACAAAATTTCAGCTATAAAAGAAAAAACTTTGGAAATTAAAAAAAGGGGCACTTGATTCCGAGCCAATTTTTGCAGAATAGGGACGTCCAACGAATCTGTACATTCATTGTAAACCCACTAAGAATGATCAGTTCTTATGCCAATTTTTTAAAATTTAATTTTAATGCTGGGTTTTCCTAGAAACCACCCATGCTTATCATCAACAAGGCATCACGTAGGATCATCTTCAAAATCCAATGGAATAAGACCCTCAAATTTTCAAAATTATAACTCAATGACTTGAATACGTCAGCCGTCAGGTCCATTTTTTTGGTGTAAGGAAAGAAATGCTCACGAAGGGGGAGAAGCTGCAAATTGGCTTCTAAGTTCATGAAGGTTGAAGGGAAAAAGCGTTGAAGGTTGAAGAGAGCCAGGAGATGTGAGCCAATGACGGACTGAAAACGAATACCGGAACTGCGGAGAAGGTATGAACGGCCAGAAACTCTACGCCACATCATCACCATTAATGAGGTGTAGTCTAGCAGAAACAGTGGTGGCGGAGGAAGAGAAGGGAGCAAAAGAGATAAAAGGCTTTACCAGTTTAAAGGGTATTTTAACTTACACTTTAGTGAATAAAAAACCAATAATGTCATTTTTGACATGTATTAACTCGTCTCTTCTTGAAATGTTTAAAAAGTGTTGTCTCAATATAAAATGAAGTATTAGAAGTATCACAATTTCTTTCAGTGACGGATAGTGGAATATTGTCATGTTTAGGGTTAAGAATTTTGGGTTCAGCATGATGGAATTTCGGAAGCACAAGCCTAAGTAAAATGGCTCAAGCCACAAAGGAACGAAGTTTGAAGCATACACATTCTGATTCTGGTTACAACCTTCCCATCTTTGATATTCCTGAAAGCTTATCAATAAGAAGAAATTAGGACAACCACCATTATAACTGTCAGAAAATCAAAGAGTTCCACGACTGTATACCGCATTGCATGTGTTTCTGTTGAGCCAGTAATCTAGCCATTGTCCCTTCTTTGCATCCCAGAAAACAGCTTTTATGGCCTTATGCCTTGCTTTAGAAGCTTTCAGGAAGTGCTCGGACACGTTGTAGTCTCCTGTGACTTTTGCATGGACAAAGATGTCATGTTCCACCTACATTAACAGATAAAATAGATATTTTATTGTTTGCAGAACATATAATTTACAGGGGCTTCTTTTGTTAAGAGTCGAGAGACATACCCTTGGTAAGAATGCATTCAGATCAACCGGTAAAATCCATGTGGTAGCCAAAGTTGTAAAAGCCGAATGGATCCTGCAACAAGAAAACAAAATCCTCACAAGTTAAGGCATCCTAAATTTTAAAAGTTGACTCATTCCTAGAAGGATATGAATATACAAACTACATTACATCATCCATCTTGTACTAAAATCCCATCCAGCTCGCAGTTGATGCCACTTCCCGGTAAAATTGCTATTTCTCACTAGCGTTCGAGATATTGGAAGCCAATTCCTTGTCCTGATAGGCGTAAGATTTTAAAATGGGATAATAGTTTCTTTTTCTTGCTCTTCTTTTTTTTTTTTTTCTTTTCCCACCACTGATATAAACAACAAAAATGTTTTTCAAATAAAGCACGTAGCGAGGGCATACAATTGTTGAAGATTCAGGCCTCGGTGTGTTCCACATTGCATAGTATCGACTCAAAGTGTGATTCTGAGATTTAGAATCCTGAACAATTACCTTATGAATACCTAAAGAACCAGAAAACCAAATTAAAACTATTTAAAACCAACTGTAGATACCTTTCATTGAAAAAGTTTCTCATGATACCTGAATTCAAAAACTCATGTTCTTTGTTGAGTGCAGGGAGGGCCTTCCGAACCAACTCCACATCGCCAGTCCACTTGTATATTTCATGAACCATTGCACTCAGAAGTGGTGGTTGGCTGCAAATTTTTAACCCATGATCAATCTTGCTGATCAACATGATAAATGGGGAATGCTCAATTGACGCAAACTTGGAATACTTCATTTTTTATATTCAGAATTTGGCATCTCAGATTAGGGAGGTGAAATTTATGTATGTTCAGCGGAGTGGCAACCTCGCTGCCCATGCAGTGGCTTCCTATGCTACCTTGCGTGGTGGTTCGTTCCTGTGGGATGCTTATGGTCCTGAATTTCTTTTTAATATTCTTGCAAAAGATGTAAACGTTTCTATTAGAATTTAATAAAATCTATCATTTGACCAAAAAAAAAAAATCTTGCTTGCAGCAGAAGTTATACGAAGTGAAAAACAATAAAGCTAGAAAAAATGAGAAGTGAATGAAGCATTACCTTCTGTTAGTGTAATAGATCCTTGCACCATTAAGGACATATCCATATTCCTCTATCATGAAAAGGAGATTGGTCAAAATATTTTTCGATGTATCATACATTTTACTTGCTAGCAAGCCCCTGCACAACAAGTATGCAATTATCCCAGCCCCATCAAACAATACTCCATCCAGTATTTGCCAAAAAGAAATAGATACTCCATCCAGTATTTGCCAAAAAGAAATAGATACTCCATCCATGATGGCACTAAATCTACATGCATTGAAAAATTCGTCTTTGAAATATACTCGGAGTTTGCACTTTCGTCCCTAATTCCTATCATCATTAATGTTCCTCAAATCTAGGTACTTTTCGTCAATTCTCTCAACAACTGTTATTGTAATTGCAATACAGCTTATCCCAATAAAAGACCCTGCAAAAGACCCAAACCCACCATGCATACAAGGCTTCATTCATTAAGGGCGAGTTTGGAATTGTTGTGCTTTTTAAAAAAAAAAAAAAAAAAAAAATTGCTTATGTTGTACTTTAAGATTAATCAGCTGTGAAATAAAGCTGATGAGCATTTGGCTAATTGAATTTTAAAAGTGTTGTGAATATAAAAAGCACCGTAAAAGCGTTTGGTAAAATTTAATGTAAAAGTGATATAATTGTATACAATAACAAATGGACATAATAGTAGGAGTGGGGGTGGTTGCAGTGGAGGTGTGGTGGTGATGCTAATAGTGGGATGTGTTGGTTGGGGTGGAGAGGTAACAATGGTGGTAGGGCGATGATAGCACTAATAGTGGCGGTTGTGGTTGTAGTGGTAGTGGTGACGATGGCGGCAATGATGGTCGTAGTGGTAGTTATGGTTGTGGTAGCAGTCATGACGGTTGTGGTAATGATGGATGGTTGTGGTGGCGGCAATGGCGATGGTGGTAACAATGGTGGCAGTGGTGGTAGTGGTGGTGCCAGCAATGGTGGCGGTGGAGGTAATAATGGTGGTGACAATAGTAGCGTTTACTTTTTTATCTAAAGTATAAAATGTGTGTGGAAAGCTAAATAATGTCACTTAAAATTTTTTAATGAAGGTATACAACAATTGAAAATATTTAGGGTGAACTGCCAATTTAATCCTTGAATTATCATCTCAATGAAAATTAGATCCCTAAACTATTTTTTCAGAAAAATCAATCCTTGAATTATAAAAATCTGCCAATTACATCCCTAATATTATATTCGAAGCTAGTATATTCAATTTTCCATCAATTTAATCACGTTACTTGCATGTGATACACATTGGAGTGTAGATTGGTAGTTTTTCATAAAGAATAGTGTATGGATCCTTTGGAGGATAAATTGGTAGTTTTTCATAAATAAAAAAAATAGTGTAAGTTAACTTTTGAGGTAAATTAGACATTAAATTTGCAACCTATATGAAATGTTAAGGGCTTATAGACGGGAAAATGATGGTATTACACTCTAAAGTGTGTCAATTGACTTAAGTTGACGAAAAATTGAATAAAATAGCTTTGAATATAATAGTAGGAATGAAAATAGCAATTTTTAATGAAATTAGGGACTTATTACCAAAAAAAAAAAAATTCAGGGGCTAAATTGGCACTTCACCCAAATATTTATTAAATACCCAACTCTGCTTTTTATTAAAACAGCTTTTAAAAGCAACCTACATGTTGCTTTTGAAAGTTGTTGTCTGAGCTCGTTGTTTTTAAAATAAGTAAGATATTTTACTTTTACCAAACACTTTTTTACTGCTTAACTTTAAAGTAAAACAGTTTTAGTCAGGAAAAAAAAAAAAAAAGGCAATACAAACATAGGCTAAATCAAGTGATGATTTTAAAGCTAATTATATATACAGCTATGAGATTTAGGGTCATTTTCAAGAGGGCATCAAATCCTTGATTGTAAACAGTTGAAGCCACTTTAGCTCAAACTGCATGGTCTTTGTCAACCGCCTTTGTGGTTGGGAGAAAAAAAAATTAGTCCGATCAAGATTTAAAAGTCGGCCCCGCATTTAAGTGTGAGAGATTTTTTAATGTGTGCAAAACACGGAATGAAACATCACATATCATATACAATTAGAAGAATACTTGAAAATTTGACGAAAAATTAACGAAAAATTGAATAAAATAGCTTTGAATATAATAGTAAGGATGAAAATAACAATTTTTTATGAATTTAGAGACTTATTTTACCGAAAAAATAATTCAATGACCTAATTTTCAATGAGGTGATAATTCAGGAACTAAAGTGACACTTCATCCAAATATTTATTAAATACCCAACTCTGCTTTTTATTAAAGCAGCTTTTAAAATAAACAGAATATTTTACTTGTACCAAATATTTTTTTACTGCTTAACTTTAAAATGAAGCAGTTTTAGTGAAAAAAAAAAAAAAAAAAAAAAAAAAAGCAATACCAAACAGAGGCTAAATCAAGTGATGATTTTAAAGCTAATTATATATACAGCTATGAGATTTAGGGTCATTTTCAAGAGGGCATCAAATCCTTGATTGTAAACAGTTGAAGCCACATTAGCTCAAACTGCATGGTCTTTGTTAGGGGTGGTTCGGTATGGGATACCATACCGAAACTAGTATCCCGAATCCCAAATCGAAATTTTTCGGGACGGGAATTTGAAGACCAATCCCAAACCAAATTTTCGGGAATCCCAAATTTCGTGAATCCCGAAATATTTTCGGGATTTTGGGACAAATCGGGAATCCCAAATTGAAATATGAAATTATGAATTGTTCTTCAAATATATAATTCAAGAACACATTCATGAACTAGGAATTTCATTTCATTCACACTACCATTTAATTGAACACTGACATGCTTGACTCTTTTTATCATAGTCAAAATTCAAATTAATTAAACTCTTTTTGCAATCTGTTGAGAGACAAAAGAATTAAGCCTTCTGAAATCATCAGCCATGGCAGCAACAATAATAAAATCCACATGAATATCAAACAGAACATGAAAAATATGCAAGATGTAGGGCATTCTAGGTTGCTGAGCATGAATTAGAAACTACTAGCATCAATTATAAAAGAATAATATATATATATGTATAAATATATATATATATATATAATAATTAATATTATATATTTTCGGTTTGGTATGGGATTCCCGAAATATCGAGAAGCCAATTCCGAATCCCATACCGAAATTTTGGGATTGGTTCGGGATAGCATCCCGAAAATTTCGGGAATTTCGGTTTGGGAAATTTTTGGTTTGGGATCGGGATTTTTTCGGTTCGGTTCGGGATTTTCGGGAATTTTTTCCACCCCTTGTCTTTGTCAACTGCCTATGTGGTTGGGAGAAAAAAAAAATAGTCTGATCAAGTTTTAAGATTTTTCAATGTGTGCGGAACACGAGACGAAACATCACATATCATATACAATTAGAAGAACATTTGAAAAAAAAAACAAAAAAAAAAAAAAAAAAAACATTCCTCCAATTATATAATAATAATATGTAGTGTTACATCCCTTATTTCAGGTACACTGAAAGATCTCTCGTAGACAGTTAATGAAATACCTAAATAGTTTGAGCTAGTGTGACGTAAATTGTTACCGATTTAAATTTTTATACCTTAAGGTAGTAATTCCAAACTTCAAATGTGTCTTCCGTAATTAGCTCTTAATTTTATCTCTCTCGTGTAGATGAAAAGATGAAAAATAAAGGTAAATTCATTTTTATATTATTTTCATTCTAACAAGGAGTCTTACGCAAGAAAATCGATTGCATTTTTGGCTCAAGTACTAAATAGGATGAAGATTAACGCCACCTTCGAAAATCTGGAACTAGGATGAAGATTTTCAAATAGCAGAAATAATGCAACACATGGACAGCCATGCGACATGCACTGTCAACCAACTATATTAATTAGTAAAGCCCGTTTTAGGTTGTGTATAAAAGTGCTTTTGATCATAAGTACATTGGTCAAAAGTGTTTTTACTAGGAACGTGTTAAAGTTTTCATAAATAAAACTCAATCGCTCCTTGAAAATGTACTTTTCAAAAAATGTTTCTACGACTCATAAATGGTTTTAAGATTTTCCTTGCCAAACATTTGTCAAAAACAGTTTTAATTGACATAAGCGTTTTTAGCTACTTAAAAAGAAGCTCCATGCATGCCGTAAATAGTACATGACCAAGCTAGAATAAAATAAATGATAGAGAGATTAAATTTTGTAAATTAAATAACGTGCGAGTTGATGAGTGGATTATGAGTAATGCTAAATAGATCAAAATTTACAAACTCAATAATGTGATTGTAGATGATTAGATTATTAATTAAATGTTGATTAACGTATTTGCTTCTTATTGTTGATACCTCATTTAGTTTAAAAAATTTAATCTCCCAAGCATTACTCGTGGATTATTACTTAAACGTTGATAAACGTGCTAGTTTCTTATTGAAAAGACATCATTTATTTTGTAAATTTAATTTACAAATTTAGCCTCCGTATTATTCATAAAAGATAGGTAGCATGATTGCTCCTATCTGAGCCTTATCAAGATCCGTGCACAATGATTCAAAGAACATTATCAATCCAACTTTGCTTCCTCAAAAGTTGAAAAAAGAAGACGTAGCACTGTGTTATCAGTGTTTTGGCCACAACTGTTAAAGTTTTAAGTTTTCAATCCAAAAAAAACCAAAAAAAGGAGAGAGATTAACACTAATGACTTGCCTAATCACCCAGTAAGAATCCCAGTAATAAACCTCCCTAAACCTTGAACCAGGAATCACAAACTGCTCAGGCAGAGGAAGCACAGAGTGTGCAACTTGTGGACCCCACCAGAGACCTTCCCGCTCAAGTTCTTCCAAAGGGAATGCACCTCCAGAGCCCAAACCCTCACTTCCGGGTGCTTCACCATCGGCAGGAACCCCTCCGATCCGGCCCCGGAACGAACTCCTCCGGCTCTGCAACCACCACATCCTCCCCTGCACCCTCGAAGTATTCATCCACATACTCCTTCAAATCTTTGGCCGACACGGACCCACCTGCTGACCGTGGCAGCCGATCAAAAGCCTTCTGAGTCGCCGGCAATTCGAGCTTCAGCGACAAATCGACGTAGTTTTTCGGGTCGAATTTTTTTTTCCGAAGGTGGTTAGGGCGGTTTCTTGGAGTTTCTCGAGGAAGGCGACCAACTGGGTGGTGGGGTTTAGGGGACCGGAATCTGAAACGCAGGGAGTGTGTGCTTTATTAACAGTCATGGTCGAGGCTTTGGTCACTGTTGTGGTCGTAGTACATTAATGGGAACCAGAGTCAAAACCTAAACGACCCAAAGTCATGGTAAATAATAAATTTTAATCATCTTTCGAAACCTTCATTCATATATTCAGCGGTCATTCACATTGTTTTTATAATATTTTAAAAGTTTTAAAATTCCAAAATTGTGAGAATAAAAATTAAAAAAGATTGTGTGAATAACATCTCCATCAAGCAATTTTTTAATATTCATCAAAAGATCATTTCTATAAAAAAAGATTATTCAAATCAGATCGTTTATGTATCAAAATGTATAAAACAAAGCGATTATAAACACCAACTAACATATACATGATTTATAAATACCAACTAATATATACATGATTTGATATATTTGAATTACTATTAAACGGTGGTTAATGTAAATATTTTTCTTACACGATAAAGATACGTTCTTTGCAAAAGATGAAATATGATGTCCTTTGAAATAGCGTAAGGCTGACCGCCGACCATCGGGATTAGGGCAATCATGTGAAACCACCACCAATCCGCCCTTTTACATTGATTTATCTCTTCTTCTTTTTATTATTTATTTTTCTTTATTTTGGCATTTTCCCAACTTCTAGTTACCGACCGATGAGAATAGCGAGCAAGATGCAACCTCCAAAGAACCCCCAAAAGAGAGAGACATTGTTTTCTTTTGAGTTTTTTACTCATGAAATCCATTTAGAAAGGCACCCCATCGATTTTCCTTACATACGACGTGTCGTCCAATTTTCATTGCCAATTCATTTTTAAAGGGAATAATAAAAGCGAGAATTAAATTATCTAAATCCTATATCATTCTTTCAGAGTAAATTATATATTTGTTGAAAAAACAAGAAAAATAAAGTAAGAGAAGAAGAAAAAGAGAAAATTTAGGGGACAGAAAAAGACAAAAGGAAAGGGTGTGTGGGTGGCTGCTGGTTAAGCACCTCCCTCTGATGTCCCTTTGAAATGAGGCATACAGACAGCAGAATATGGCACGGTCCGCTCGGCCCAGGCGAAATCGACCATGAGCCTATTTACAGAGTTCTCACCCGGTTCAGGACCGGTTTGATTGGTTTTTTACTTTAAAACATTAAAACCGAAACCGACCAAACCGGGTTTGGTTTGCAAGGTTTCCTTGGAATTTTAACCCAGTCCAAAAGCAGACTGACGAGATAAAAAAAAAAAATTCCAATGGTTTACAAAGGAAACTTCAAACTCGGTCTGATTATGGTTGTGAACAATATATATCAATTCATAACCTCCTTCACAAGACCACTAAATCATCCCAGAAAAATAATTTTTCAATCGCATAAAAAAAAGGACCTACGTGTAATAGATTCACCACTACGATGCACGATGCATTCCCGTCCGTGGAAGACCACTAAAACTTGTTGGTTCTCTAGGCCTCACTATAACCGCAGTGCATTTACTCAAAGATTCGTAACGCTGAGTCATGACACACAATCTAACCCCCCACCCTGATCGAAAAAGTGGTTTCAACTTTGAAAGGATCCATGGTTGGTCAAAAGGACGTACAATCTTCACTTATGAGGCTGAAAGATGTCATAAGGACACCTCACCAACCCAATTATCTAGCAGTCCCAAAAATAATTAACTTCACGAACTAAATCCCCCCACCCATCCAAAAAATTTCCCAAAAAGGGTGGTCCATGGTCCTTTTTTTTTTGCAAGCAATAAATCCTGGAAGCGGAGAGGGCAGTAAAAATAATGGAAGGTTTAGCAGACAACCAACCTGGAAATCTGGATTTTGGACCAGGCGGCAGCAGAAGACCAGGCTTCCGGAGCAGAAAAGCAGCACCTCCCTAGGTTGACTGGAGGACTGAAGCTGAAACGTCAGCCAATAGTAACTCACACAAGAGAAAAGATTCCTCTCCTTTTCCCCCCTTCCTTATAACCTGAGTGCACACGGCACAAAGGGGTTATACAGAATTGGGAGGAAATCCAGTAGCAGTGAGAGAAGTAGGGTTCATGGAGAAGTCTGCTTCTTCCCTGGAAAAGCAAACTAAAGCTCAGGCGCCCAAGAGAACGTTGAAGGAGAAGAGAGCAAGGTTGTACATTATCAAAAGGTGTGTGTTGATGCTAGTATGTTGGAAGGAACATGCAGACTAAAAGTTTCACCATCCATTTTTTACTTGGTATTTTTGTTCCAGTGTTTGCAGTAGTTGATTAGAAATGTTTGTTTTGTGTGTGTGTGTGTGTGTATGTGTGTGCAAGAGAGAAAGAGAGAGAGAGATGTGAAGATGAAACATCAAATTGTAAAGATAAAGTTGTAATGCTTGTACTATTGATTATTTCAAGTGACTATAAATAGTTTCTTCAAATTTTGAGACAGCAGTATCTTTGCAGAGGAACATTGAGGCTATAACATGCACCATCCTGCACATTCAAGACACAGACATGAAAACATATAGAAACAGTATACGTCAACATCGCAGATAAAAGTTCCAGAGAAGTTTCATTACAAGGTGTGATAGGGGAGTGATAGATGAAATTTGAAGCCAGATATGGAAACACACTCCCAAAGACAATTAGAAGCAATCAATTCTCAAGTATTTCCAAGTTACTTCTACCATCTAAGTTATCTAACATTACCCCAATAGGAATTAAAGGGTTGAGATCAAGAAAGGCAACATAAAATCCAGGGTCTTAAGCTCCAATTTCTATATAAATATGTGGAAACTCTTTCACTCGTACAGCTCCGGTTACCAGCACAATCAATGACAAATAAGAACACGTCAGTGTTCAAATCGAACAAGTGATCAACCTCTGAACAAAACCAACAGTAGCGTCTTATAGATTAACATCCGGAAGAGAGGGGGACCGCGTCCGATTTCGCCAATATGATATATTCTCCATGCTACCCTGAATGTGTAGTTTATTAAGCATGCCTTCCTTAATGTGTAATATATTGAGGATGCAACCCTAAATACTGAACATGCTTCCCTGAATGCATAACTTATCAAGCACATTCTGAAAAATTTGTATCCAACAAGGAGATAATCAAAGCAATAAAACCATAATTGTAAATCAGCTTGATTAAAACGTCGAATCCGACCAATTGACGATTAGGGTCAGACATAAATCCCTAATTTGCTACCTAATGCCAAAGATTCAATCTTTCAGTTTCTACAACTTTATGCATGATTCAACCAACGGAATTACAATGCCAGTAAAACAAAGCATCAATTAATCATCTCAAGATACCGGATTAAAGAAAAAACAAGTTTATTAATCAACAATATGCTCGACTGCAATCCGCATTATACAGCTCATACATTCCCCATTCACATTCATTAGGCATTGAGACGCCCGCATGAAATTCAGAACAGCAAGCTGGTTTCGATGAACCCTAATTACAATACAAACGAAGATCTAGTGTGAGAATACCGCAGATAGAAAGAGAGAGGGAGAGAGGGAGAGATCAGACGGGGAGACTAGCGACGTCGTTTGAAGGTTCGTTGTTGTTGTAATTGGTGAGGGTGAGAGGGCGGTCCTTGGCCTCGTCCTCGTCCTCGTCCTCGTCATCGGGGTCGGTAGTGGAGAGATTGACGCAAGAGAAGCGCTCGAGGGAGGAGAAGAAGGCGGTGCACACGGCGGCGCTGAGCCAGCTCGCCACCTGGTCAAGCTTCTCCCGGGATATGATACTGCTCTCGTTTTCCATTGCTTTTGTTCACCTTTTTTTTCTCAAAAATTGAAAATTTGGGATTGACAGGTTTGACTCTATGTACGGTTGGGACGCGGTTTAATTTGAAGTGGGCTATAAAGAGTGTAAGGCCCAATATAATCTGAAATTTAATTGTTCCCATATCCTGATAAAACACGTAATTAAATAGAGAAAAAGTCGTCCACACGCGAGTGAGTAGTTTTTAATTGTCGTCAATCCAATGCAATAATGACATGTTTACAAATCGAAGGTCCTTTGGTGGAAATTGG
The DNA here is from genome assembly GCF_041283825.1 of Pyrus communis. NCBI lineage: Eukaryota > Viridiplantae > Streptophyta > Magnoliopsida > Rosales > Rosaceae > Pyrus > Pyrus communis. Next base: position 8,511,052 of record NC_142578.1, read on the forward strand.
TTGGATTGAGGAGGAGAAAGAATTTTAGCCTGCATGAATGTGTCCGTTTGGGTTGGGGAGGTGAAGTTGTAAGAGTTATTTTTAGAATGAGAAGAAAATGAGGGTGGTTTCGGCACAAAATTTCTTTAACAATAATTTAAGTGAGTGTGATATTTATATATACGAATAAGGCAGCATGAGTTTGATACTGATAATACTAATACTACACTAGTGCGAGTTCAATAATTGTCAAACATACTTTACAACTTACTAGTTTATAAGTATCATGCTCATAAGTTTAATATATTGAACTTATATGAGTTTAATATATTAATCTCACGAGTTCTGACACACCCGACCGAGATCAGGGCGTGCTGGCCATCACACGGAGGTGACGTAGCCATGTGCACGTGCGGAAGCTAATAAAATAGTCATATAAAAAGTACGAATAATTAAAAACTAGCATACAAAGTATTAAAAACAAGTGCTAGCGTAAGTGAGACACAAATTCAGAGCAAGTCTACAGCAGTCCAAAGAAAAGATACGACAATAGTACACCCGAAGGTGGTCCTACAATGGTGAGTGTCTGTCAGAAATGCCGGAAAAGCCCTATGGGAAACCACCGAACCTGCTAGACCACTAGAACCTGGAGGGGCGCAAAACAAAAGTGTGAGTGGGCAAAAACAAAGCTTTCGAAAACCATTTATAAGAATATTTTCTAACCCCTCGCCGTAAAACCTGTATACTTCCCAGAAAATAAATATACGCATAGTATATATGCCAATCATGCTCAAGGATATGCCATGTCAAAGCCTCATAATGAAATGCAAGTGCTCAGGTATAAATCATGATCATAACATATAATCTGGCAGCCGGAGTCACCTAACGTGACCTGTACGGCTGCATATAGAGCTCAAATCTCAAACTCAATAACTGAACCTGCCCACGAGTCGGAACCACCTAAAGTGGTCTGTACGACAGGCCTGGGTGTAATACATATATACGCTCTAGTGCTACGATCACGTGAAGGCTGGGCGAATAATCGCGGGTCACCTACGAGTCGGAACCACCTAAAGTGGTCTGTACGACAGGACTGTGCACCTAACTTGGATCCAAGCTGAGCGTGTGGTGCGGGAGGTGAACATCATGTGAAGGACTGTGCCCTACTCTGGGCGGGAGCACTAACACCGGGGGTGCATGTTATGAGCTCTCTAAGCATCTCAAACCACTACTGAATATAAACATGAATAACGCTTACCTTGCACTTACCTGTGCGTCCACAGCACCATATATGCATATAAATATGTATACGATTAATAATGCAACTAACGATGCACAACAATAATAAAATAATGCATGGCATAATAAACATTTATTCAATTTCTGGGAAAATATAGTATATAGGTATATACGGAAAACAAAAAGCCCACTCACTGGTAAGTGGAAGAGTCGTAGCCCCCCTGCCTCGAGTGACCATGCTCGTCCTCGGGATACGTATCACCTATATGCGAAATAACTATAAAAACGTTAATTTTAAAGCACATAACCAACTTCTCGTAATAACTTCTCATACATTGCTCAAATTGAACAAATAAATATACCAACGTGCTCTACACAACCTCAGGATCACACCCAAATTTTTAGAAAAATTTTCCACCGCCGCACGCACCCCCACGCGCCGGCCACGCGCAGGCACGTGCCTGGCACGCTGACGGCGTCAACTGACGCCGTTAGGAATATTCCGTCAGTTTTGACAGATTCCGTTAACGGCGTCAGGAATATTCCGTCAGACTTGACGGAATATTTCGTCTCCTTCTCCGGCGACATCGCCGGCGCCGGAAACTGGAAAAATTTTCAAACCGTGTTTTCTCTCACGTTTCTTAACCATTTTTCACGATTTTTAAACCAAAATGATGCCCTAGACTAGTAGAACACGTCCATACAATTTTTAAGGTCTAAAAACTACTAAATCATACCTGTCACCAAGCTTAAAATCCGGCCAACTTCAAAAACTACGATTCCGACGTCCAAATTCGTCCAACGAGTTACTCCGAGGCCCTTGGGGACTCCACCAAGCTAGCTACGAGCTTCAAAATCCCAAAAACTTACTAAAATACGTTTGCATGAATAATACTCAAATCGGACCACTTCGAATCGACGTGAAAACGTTAGAGTTCTCACCTGAAAATGACATGGTTGCACTCGCACGAGCCTCACGAGCTCGAAAATGTACTTGGTTCCTTCAATCTGTGAAGGTTTGAGTGAGTTGTGTGTGTGTCCGTACGTCTATGGGGAAAATGGGAAGGGAAAAAGAGCACGGGAGAGAGACAAGGAGAAAGACAGAGAGACAGTGTATGTGTGTGTGGCCCAACACATGCCACACCACCCAAAACCACCAAACAACATAGCGGAAACGAACTAGGGGCAAAAGGGTCATTTCACATGCACGTCTTAAATAATTTCGGGACGGGATGTCACAACCTACCCACCTTAATAGAATTTCGTCCCGAAATTCAAAATAACCAAATAATGACCCCTAGTGGTCAAAGAACAACTGAGGGTACAAATCCCTCATCCTATCTTCTGTCTCCCACGTGGCTTCTCCAACTGAATGATTCCTCCACAAAACTTTCACTAAGTTCACCGTCTTACTCCTCAGAACCTTCTCTTTCCAATCGATGATCGTCACCGGTTCCTCGTCATACGTCAAATCTGGATTAATCTCTAACGGTTGAGGAGGTATCACGTGAGACGGATCAGCAACATAATGTCGGAGCATAGACACGTGAAAAACGTTATGCACTCTAGCTAACTCCGAATGCAACTCCAACCTGTAAGCTACCTCACCAACTCGCTCCGTGACCATGTATGGTCCGATGTACCTGGGACTCAACTTCCCTTTTTTTCCAAACCGCACAACTCCTCTCCACGGTGAAAGCTTCAGAAATACCCAATCGCCAACCTCGTACACTCTGTTCGTAGCATGCCGATCTGCCAAACTCTTCTGCCTGTCCTGGGCTGCTTTCAGGTTAAACTTAATCACCTGAACATTCTGAGTAGTCTCCTCAACAATCTCTGGACCCATTAAAACTCGTTCTCCAACCTCTGACCAACACAACGGTGTGCGACAGGATCTACCATACAATGCCTTAAATGGAGCCATGCAGATACTCGAATGAAAGCTGTTGTTGTAGGCAAATTCCATCAAATCCAACCGCTGGTGCCAAGCATCGCCAAACTGTAGCACCGAAGCTCGCAACATATCCTCCAAAGTCTGAATAGTTCTCTCTGACTGTCCGTCCGTCTGTGGATGATACGATGTACTGTAAAGTAATCTCGTGCCCAAAGCTTCCTGAAAAGCCACCCAAAACTTCGATGTAAATCGTGGATCACGATCCGAAACAATACTCACAGGGACACCATGATACTTCACAATCTTCAAAATAAACAACTCCGCTAAGCGACCCAAAGAATACTTCTCCCTCATAGGAATAAAATGTGCCAACTTAGTAAGCCGATCAACGATCACCCAAATGTCGTCAAATCCATTATGTGTACGCGGAAGCTTGTACACAAAATCCATAGTGATATTTTCCCATTTCCACTCTGGAACGGGAAATGGCTGCAACAACCCAAACGGCTTCTTCCTCTCCGCTTTAACCTGCTGACAAACAGCACACCTGCTCACATATTCGGCTATCTCCTTCTTCATACCCGGCCAATAATAAAATGATTGAATGGTATGATACATTTTAGTAGCTCCTTATGAGTAAAAAGATACTGAAGACTCTTGTGATCTGTAAAGATCCTACATTTCTCTCCATAAAGATAGTGTCTCCACAACTTCAGCGCAAAGACGATAGCAGCCAACTCCAAATCATGTGTAGGGTAATTCAACTCATGGGGTTTCAACTGCCGTAAAGCATAAGCAATCACCCTACCATGCTGCATCAACACACATCCTAGACCATTCAAGGAAGCATCGCTATAAACCTCGAAATCACCACTATCGGCTGGGAGTGCCAAAACAGGTGCATGAGTGATACAATGCTTCAACTGCTGGAAACTCTGCTCGCACTTGTCATCCCACTCAAATTTAACATCCTTCCTCGTTAACCTCGTCAGTGGCAAGGCAATCACCGAAAAATCCTTAACGAATCTTCGATAATACCCCGCCAAACCAAGGAAACTTCTCACCTCGGTGACGGTTCGCGGTTGCTCCCAACTCTTTACAGCTGCAACCTTCTGAGGGTCCACCAAAATACCCTGAGCAGAAATGATGTGCCCCAAAAACACAACTTGGTCTAACCAAAACTGGCACTTGCTAAACTTAGCATACAATTGGTGTTCTCTCAACCTCTTCAACACCAAAGTAAGATGTCGAACATGCTCTGCTTTCGACTTAGAATACACCAGAATATCGTCAATGAAGACAATAACAAATCTATCCAAATATGGCTGGAACACCCGGTTCATTAAATCCATAAAAGCAGCTGGTGCATTCGTCAACCCAAATGGCATAACCAGAAACTCGTAATGACCGTAACGAGTCCTGAACACCGTCTTAGGGACATCATCCCTACTGATCTTCAGCTGATAATAACCAGACCTCAAGTCAATCTTGGAGAAAACGTAAGCACCTCGAAGCTGGTCAAACAAGTCATCAATACGTGGCAACGGATAACGGTTTTTAATCGTCACCCGATTCAATTGCTTGTAGTAGATACACAGCCTCAAAGTTCCGTCTTTCTTTCTCACAAACAATACCGGAGCGCCCCAAGGCGAAGTACTAGGCTGAATGAACCCCTTATCCACCAATTCCTGTAACTGAATCTTCAATTCCGTAACTCAGCGGGAGCCATACGATAAGGAGTCAAAGAAATAGGATTAGTACCTGGAAGCAACTCAATAGTAAACTCCATGTCTCGATCTGGTGGTAAACCAGGTAAATCCTCAGGGAAAACATCGGGAAAGTGTCTGACCACTCTCACATCCTCAACTCTGCTAGGAACGGCCTCATCTAACACCACATGAGCTAGGTACCCCTGACAACCCTTAGACAACAACCTTTTCGCTCGCAAAGCTGAAATAACGCCATGTCTCACCCCACTCTGCTCACCCACAAAAGTAACCACAGGTAGTCCAGGACGATGAAATGTAACTACTTTCCCGTAACAATCAATATTGGCACGATAGAAATGTAACCAATCCGTGCCCAAAATCACATCAAAGTCGACAATATCTAACGGGATAAGATCAGCTGACAAAACAACATCCTCTACAATCACTGGACATCCTGGGTACACACGATCTACAACACATCTCTCTCCTCTAGGCATAGCGAACTCTAAATCGTACCCTAGAGGTGTGGGGCGAGGTTGCGCCACTTGAGCAAATGTATGAGAAATCACCGAATGTGTAGCTCCACAATCAATTAAGACTCTAGTAAAATAACCAAGAATGTTTAACGTACCCATAATCAAATCCGGGTTGTTCTGAGCATCCTGCAGAGAAATATTGTGAAGACGCCCCTGGCCCTGCTGTCGTCCTCCGCGACCTCTGCTCGCCTGAACACCGTGACCCTGAGCACCACGCCCCTGACTGGCTGACCTGACTTTCTCGAAGACCCTGCACTACTAGTGGCAATCTCTCCCTGCTGGAACTGTCCTCCCTGATACCACTGAGAACCGCCTACCGGTGCTGGAGGATACAGCATATAGCCGCCAGAATATGGAGGATAACCACCCTAGGAATAGGGGTCCTGGGGATACTGATATTGTCCCGGGGCATAAGGAACAACATCACCCTGGTAGTGGTAGGCACCACCTCGACCTGCCTGACCATAACTACTCGGACCCTGAATCTGCTGGATCGGTGCAGGTGGTGACATGAAAGTCTGCTGCGGCTTCTGCTGCTGACTCTGGGGACAATTCGTAGCCCGATGTCCCATCTGCCCACACGTGAAGCAACCACTGCTGCCACGCCTACACTCGCCGAAATGCCGATTGTTACACCTGCGGCAAACTGGGGCTCTGCCTCGACCACCATCACCCTGTCTTTGGCCTCGAGCGCCTCCAGCAAACCTACCTCCTCGTCTCTGTCCAGAGGCACTGAAACCACCACTAGAAGAACTCGAACTAGCTCCACCCCTCTTGAAGTTCTGAGTCTTACGAGGCCCGAGCGACGCTTGACCTTTACCCTTGTCATCCTTCTTCTGATCACCATCTTTTTCTTCTTCCTCACTCTCGCTAGACATGTTCTCAGAATCCTCAATCCTCAGCAATATCTCGTAGAAATCCTGGTAGGTCTCACGGTGGGTAGTGGTCGCCATCGAACGCCACTTCTTCTTAGTACCTAGGCGGAAACGACGAAGCATCTCCGCCGGATTACCAGCAACGTCAGGATGGTAACGAGACAAATCAGTAAACTTGCGATAGTACTCATTAGCTGTCATCTTCCGCTGTCTCAGTTCGGTGAACTCCTGCTTCTTACGATCAATGTACTCAGGGGGCACAAATCTCCTCTTGAACAACTCCTTGAAAACATCCCAATCAGTCTTCTCGGCTGGAGTCAAACGACGAAGCTCCTGTTCCCACCAGGCTGCAGACTCCGTACCCAGAAACCATGAGGTCGTCTCGACCCACCTCTCAACAGGAAGGTTCCCCTGATTGTGCAACACACGGAAAGTCTTCTCAATGTGCTCTAACCATCGCTCTGTTCTCTCGTGACCCTCATTACCTTCAAAGTTATCCAATTTCAGATTATACATAGTCTCCAGAGGAGTCCTCTGGGGAAGGCGCAACACTGACTGAAGGGCTGTAGCAAAAAACTTCCCCCAACTGAGCAACATCGGGGAAGCTAGATTCAGAAGAGCGACATGGTTCCCGACGAGGCGGCATAATTCTGACAGAAGACACCAAAACCATTAAAATACTCACAAAAACACAAGACTGCCAAACCTAGGCTCTGATACCAAACTGACACACCCCGACCGAGATCAGGGCGTGCTGGCCATCACACGGAGGTGACGTAGCTATGTGCACGTGCGGAAGTTAATAAAATAGTCATATAAAAAGTACGAATAATTAAAAACTAGCATACAAAGTATTAAAAACAAGTGCTAGCGTAAGTGAGACACAAATTCAGAGCAAGTCTACAGCAGTCCAAAGAAAAGATACGACAATAGTACACCCGAAGGTGGTCCTACAATGGTGAGTGTCTGTCAGAAATGCCGGAAAAGCCCTCTAGGAAACCACTGAAACCTGCTAGACCACTAGAACCTGGAGGGGCGCAAAACAAAAGTATGAGTGGGCAAAAACAAAGCTTTTGAAAACCATTTATAAGAATACTTTCTAACCCCTCGCCGTAAAACCTGTATACTTCCCAGAAAATAAATATACGCATAGTATATATGCCAATCATGCTCAAGGATATGCCATGTCAAAGCCTCATAATAAAATGCAAGTGCTCAGGTATAAATCATGATCATAACATATAATCTGGCAGCCGGAGTCACCTAATGTGACTTGTACGGCTGCATATAGAGCTCAAATCTCAAACTCAATAACTGAACCTGCCCACGAGTCGAAACCACCTAAAGTGGTTTGTACGACAGGCCTGGGTGTAATACATATATACGCTCTAGTGCTACGATCACGTGAAAGCTGGGCGAATAATCGCGGGTCACCTACGAGTCGGAACCACCTAAAGTGGTCTGTACGACAGGACTGTGCACCTAACTTGGATCCAAGCTGAGCGTGTGGTGCGGGAGGTGAACATCACGTGAAGGACTGTGCCCTACTCTGGGCTGGAGCACTAACACCGGAGGTGCAGGTTATGAGCTCTCTAAGCATCTCAAACCACTACTGAATATAAACATGAATAACGCTTACCTGGCACTTACCTGTGCGTCCACAGCACCATATATGCATATAAATATGTATACGATTAATAATGCAACTAACGATGCACAACCAATAATAAAATAATGCATGGCATAAACTAATAAACATTTATTCAATTTCTGGGAAAATATAGTATATAGGTATATACGGAAAACAAAAAGCCCACTCACTGGTAAGTGGAAGGGTCGTAGCCCCCTGCCTCGAGTGACCACGCTCGTCCTCGGGATACGTATCACCTATATGCGAAATAACTATAAAAACGTTAATTTTAAAGCACATAACCAACTTCTCATAATAACTTCTCATACATTGCTCAAATTGGACAAATGAATATACCAACGTGCTCTACACAACCTCAGGATCACACCCAAATTTTTAGAAAAATTTTCCCACGCACCCCCACGCGCCGGCCAAGGCACGGCCACACGCGCCGGCCACGCGTAGGCACGTGCCTGGCACGCTGACGGCGTCAACTGACGCCGTTAGGAATATTCCGTCAGTTTTGACAGATTCCGTTAACGGCGTCAGGAATATTCCGTCTCCTTCTCCGGCGACGTCGCTGGCGCCGGAAATTGGAAAAATCTTCAAACCGTGTTTTCTCTCACGTTTCTCAACCATTTTTCACGATTTTTAAACCAAAATGAAGCTCTAGACTAGTAGAACACGTCCATACAATTTTTAAGGGCTAAAAACTACTAAATCATACGTGTCACCAAGCTTAAAATCCGGCCAACTTCAAAAACTACGATTCCGACGTCCAAATTCGTCCAACGAGCTACTCCGATTCTCTTGGGGACTCCACTAAGCTAGCTACGAGCTTCAAAATCCCAAAAACTTACTAAAATACGTTTGCATGAATAGTACTCAAATCGGACCACTTCGAATCGACGTGAAAATGTTAGAGTTCTCACCTGAAAATGACATGGTTGCACTCGCACGAGCCTCACGAGCTCGAAAATGTACTTGGTTCCTTCGATCTGTGAAGGTTTGAGTGAGTTGTGTGTGTGTCCGTACGTCTATGGGGAAAATGGGAAGGGAAAGAGAGCACGGGAGAGAGACAAGGAGAAAGACAGAGAGACAGTGTATGTGTGTGTGGCCCAACACATGCCACACCACCCAAAACCACCAAACAACATAGCGGAAACGAACTAGGGGCAAAAGGGTCATTTCACATGCACGTCTTAAATAATTTCGGGACGGGATGTCACAAGTTCAGTATATTGATATCATACTCAAATTTTTTGAACCACTGCAAAAGAGCGATTTCTATATGAGCTCAATATATTGATATCACACTCACTTTTTCGACCTATTGTGGAAGGACTAATACCACCTGCCTTAAAAAAAAATTTCTCTAAAATTTTAGGAGTATGATTTCTGATTCTAGATGGCTCTTTTGAACGAGTACCCAAAAAAAAAAAATAAATAAATAAATAAATAAATAAATAAATCTCTCCCCATATGACTTGATTAATAATGGAAATTGTACAAAAAATTTTTCTTTGTATAAAATATAGTTTCACGAAATTAACCACATGCGCATCTGGTGTAGTGGTATCATAGTACCCTCCCACGGTACTGACCAGGGTTCGATTCCCTGGATGCGCATTTATTTTTGTTTATCTTATAAACCACCAATTTTTTAATAGCCAAGTGTTTTACTTTATTAAGTTGCACTGTTTTTTTGCCACTTAGTACTACAATCTACTAGTATTTCTTTTATTTGTAAGTAAGGTTTTAGGTTGATTCTTGCCAAAGTTAAATTCAAACCACATTATTCAATCATATTGTGAGGCTAAGACAATCTCATTCCTATTAATGTAAATAATATCGTTTATTCAAAAGAAAAACAAAAAAAAAGTTGCACCCTTCTTCCTGACATCGGAACACAGGAACTTTTGTACTAATATCAATTCAATGGGCTTAACCTTCTGTGTGATTTGCTTACGCTCGTTACCCCACCCATTTCGTTGTAATCGAGTTCATATCTCCCTGGCCGTAGATTGAAGTAGCTTCGTCCAAGCAAAAATGGCAAACAATGTAATTCAAGAGTTATAGCACATATGAATCTTGTTGCTCATTCCAATAGATACTCTGCATTGTTGTTCATTCACACTTCATTATAAACCTGAAGTTAAGCGTATCAATGGAAAAATCGTCACATAAAGATTAGTTTTAAATTTATAAAGAAAAGGCCGGTAAGTGCATATCAATCCGATTATATTGCTCAACCACTTGATTGGAGGGAAAAACACTAATCGCTCCAGATTCCATGTTCTTCCGGCAGTCCACCGTAGCCATCGGCCATGAGATGGATGAAATGCTCATAACTGTTATCTACGAGGACTGCAGTATCTTCTTGTAGTCCTCAAAACTGCCATGGAATGGTTGTATCCTACCTTCTGATACCACCCATAGCTCGTCCACACTTCCAGAGATCAGATGCTCGTCGTGACTAACCTGTAAGAAAGAAAACACGCTGATGAGTCATACTAGTTCATCAAATAATTCTCGTCTATAAGCTCTCGTTGCAAATGGAAATTATGAAGATATTAGGGATGAAATACCATGAGAATGCCTCCTTGGAAGAGAACAAGACCTTGAATTAGTGCCTCCACAGCATCCAAGTCCTACATGTCAACAACCATTGCAATGTGAATAAACGCGCAACCAGCCAAGGCAGTGTTCTTCGGTTCATTTTATACCAGCAATTTCGTAATCCAAAATATTGTTACTTCTTTCAAGCAATAAAATAATGAGAAGGATTGTGACTTACCAGATGATTGGAGGGCTCATCAAGTAGTATTATGTGCGGTTTCTTGAAAGTTATCTTGGCGAATGCAACTCTGCTCTTCTGACCACCTAATATACCCCCATTTTAAATATTTAGAGAATCATGTTCGAAGCCATAGAGCAACACTGGAATTGACTCTTTGAGTAAAACTCGAAGCTAGCATTGGCTGCTAAAGTATGCCGGCTAGTCATTCGACTTGGCAAACGATGCCAAGGCCAATCTTTAAGAGGTTCAAGTAAAATAATAGTTCTAGAAATCAATTGATCTCTTTAAACTATTCACAATATGGAATTGAGAAAATACCAGACAATGTGTACATAGGCTGAAGTGCAAGATTTCCACTGACACCGAAAGAACCCAAGTGAGACCGGAGCTTTTGTTCGGGCACTCCCTGCAAAAAAGATTCTTCATTACTTCATGTGATCAATTTTAACAAAAAATAGAAAAAGCATGCCAAATCTGACTAACAAGATTATTTGCCCAAATGAGATTAATCCACTGTGAATGATTGATTCCTAAGAGATCTCACCCCACCCAAAATTAAATCTGTTCCAGTAGTGAAGTTACGAAATTGAATGGAAACTTGTTGCCGTAAACGAAAATGGAAATTTGTTTCCATGGTCAAAAAATGGAAACTTGTTTCCATTGTAACAATTTTGGTATCAATTCCATGTCTTTTTCAATGACATAAAATTGGAGAGGGAAAGCGCCAAAATATCCCGTTTAGGTTGCAAATAAAATAGATCAGATCCCCTGACTATATCCTAGATTTTAAAGAAAATTATACATCCAGATATGGAAATGGATTCAGAGGGGTTCAATTGCAGGATCCTATCACGTACACTTGTGTATACATTAGTTCAACAACTAACTAATAAACCCTTAGAAACATGAACAGAAAAATGAAAAATTTTTCCATATACATAAAAAAAAAGGGAAGAAAAATGGTACTATCAATAACTCACTGGGAAGCAGCGCATCATATACAATAGGGGATTAGAAGATAAATCTAGTCCATCAACATGGTGCTGACTGAATACAGCAATCCGAACCTGTGAGCAGTGAAAGAGATGCAATGGTCAAAGAGTAGACACATAATGAAGGTAAGGAACACAATACCAACATTTGCATATATAAACAATAATATCTATAACTTAGATAAATTGGAGGACAGCCTAGTGACATGTTAGTTGAAGTCTGAAATTAATACAATCAATTCAAAATTGTTATCCAGTAAAAGTAAACCCAAGAAACATGCAAGAGACCTTAGCTGAACGAAAAACTGTCCCAGAGGTTGGTTGTAGCTCCCCTGCAATTAGTTTGAGTATTGTTGATTTACCAATACCATTTGGCCCGACCACTGCATAAAGTAAAGCAAACAATGTAAGAATTTTGACTTCCCTGTGAAACTGTTCTTTGGTGTATCTGGCAATAGACTAAATTTAGCAAATAGAGAATGGCTAGAAACACACAAGATTTATACCGGTTCAGCAGAACTTTTGCCTACGTCCAGTTTATGTATCCGGCAATGGACTAAACTTAGCAAATAGAGAATAGCTAAAAACACACAAGCTTTATACTGGTTCAGCAGAAGTTTTGCCTACGTCCAGTTATGATTTTCTACATCTTCTTTGGAGTGTACATTGCTTTTGTAAACCCTAGAACTAATCCCTCTGACTTCTCTTAGCTGTCTCTTTTTTCTCCCTTGTGTTTACGCCCCTTGCCACACCCTATTTATAAGTATAGGTTGCAGCTTACACACCTATTTAGTATTTACTGATTAGGACTCCTATTCTATTTGGGATAGGAAGTACACTTGCATTCCTACTCCATTTCTGCTTCACGAATTCCTAATCTAATTGTACAAGAAAACTTATTCTTTCCTAATCCTTGTAGGACCAGAATATGTGCACCTTTAGCTTTCCTAAATACAATCCCGAACAAAATAAGACTATTACAAATGACGAGCCAAATCCTAACAACCAATATACCAGATAAATTCCATTTTTGGCTAAGTTGCAGATTAAATGGGCTTCTAGATGCAGTATTTCGTTGGTGATCATACAGAAAAGAAGAATCTATATTTCCCAAGAAAATGAGGCCTCAAAATTGAAATATTGAATGAACAGTCATTTTCCACTAGAAACAAAATAACGAAAAATACTCTCAATTGTAGAACACATAATATGTAAGCCACTCAAGCAAGATATGGATCATTTTCAATGATAGACAAGATTTAATTAGCATCCTTACTTGCGATGCGGCTGTCAAGGTCAATTCCAAAATTTAAATTCCTAAACAAGATGGGTCCCCCAGGATAACCAAATGATGCATCACTGCAAAGACATACCACCAGAAAGATACAATAAGCTCTTGATCTAGGAATGAAAACAGCTGAAAGTCAAAAAAAAAATATAAGAAATGGATCTGAAGTGACTCGCTGAACCCAAGGAGGGCGACGAAATTGCGCTCCATGAGCTGACAAACCTGAAACTTATTATTGGAGGACCAGGTCTGTCGTCTGGAGTTGGGAACTCAAACTTATAGCTGCACATGAAAAGGCCAGAGGCATTACAAAAAACTAGAAAGAAAAGTAGAAATATTGTTTCTATATGCTCTTATCCCTATAAACCATGAAGACAAATCAGTGCATACTCAGGGTCATTTACAATCTCATCCACATGTCCCAACCGGTCCAAAGCCTAAAAAACAGTAAAAGAAGATAGACCAGTTATTTGTAACACATTAAGATCAATACAGCAACCCAGTTTGAACACGAAGAATTTGATAAATAAACAATATAGAGGTAACAGTTTCCAGAAATGTTAGCATGCAAGAAAACAATGAAATCACCTTAATTCTTGACTGAACAAGCGCCGCTCTCTTGGCATTGTAGCGGAACTTATCAATAAACGACTGTAGATCATAGGAAAAAAATTGAATGTCAAACATAAGTTACTATAATTCAGAACACATGTTAAAAAGAGCTGAAAGGAAAACAAAAGAAGAGAGTGATTGAACATCTGAAAGACATAATTTCATCCATATGTTTTAAACAGAATGCTGCATGCAGAAAATTCCGGAAAAGAAAAATACAAGTCGAAAAAAGATGTTGACCATGAAGATCAAATTAGTAATCACTGGTCGAAATAAACAAAGACTACCGTAAATACCTATTCCAAAGCAATAAGAATGAGGGAACAAAACAAAGTAATATGGGCAACATGTTAATAAAGTTGTCAAACTGCCGTAGATATCACGATAACAAGACAAAAGCATAATAGCATCATTTTGTCATTATGGTATGATGAAAGACCTGCATATGTGTTCTTGAACGCTCATTGGCCTCAAAAGCCTTCTGTTGGTTCTTGACTAGTTCTATTCGCGTCCTCTCATATGTATCGTAGTCTCCCTTGTAAGCATTCAATTTTTGCCCATGAAGATGTAGTATATCAGTGACTACCTGAGAAAAACAGAACATAGAATGCGTAATGTGTTAAAGAAACCATACTAATTATGCAGTTGACATGACCAAATGTGAAAATAAACCACAAAACTTACCGTGTTCAAGAATTCTCTAGCATGAGAAACAACTATGCATGTTTTTGGCCACTTCACCAGGTAAGCCTCTAGCCAGAGGACTGCATGAAGATCAAGATGGTTCTGAAAATAGAAAAGAAAATAAACATGAGTGGGGAAAAATTAAAAACATGCACCAAATTGACAGAATAATATGAAGAGCCTAAAGGGTATGAACAACAGACCGTGGGTTCATCAAGCAGTAACAAATCAGGCTCTATAAACAGGGCACGAGCAAGAGCTATTCGCATCCGCCATCCTCCTGAAAATGCTTTAGTTGGTTTTCGCTGCATCTCCGGAGAGAAACTAAGACCCTGTAAAATTCCTTGTCAGTATGATGGCAATTCAAATAAAATAACAAGAGGACAAGCATTTCTCCATAATGTACCTGAATGGCACCATTCACTACCAGCAGGCAGGATTTTTTGTTTCAATTATTACTTAGTATTTGTGGCTTGGTGATTTATACCCTTAATAATAAGTTCAGCATACCAGCAAAGAAATTCAACCTAGAATGAGATTCTTTTCCCACTTCTTTCTGTCGCTAGTTATTCTAGTTTTGGAGAGTTGAAGTCAGCCCTAAGATGTTTAAAATCAGGCTTTAAGTCAAGAAGACAATTGTACGCGACTGATGCAGCAATAAATGGAGAACTGACCGCAAGAATGGAAGCTGCCCGTGACTCTGCCGAATCAGCATCAATGAACTCGAGCCTTTTGTATATCTCCTGAAGCCTCTGCCCAATGGCATCTTTCTCAACTTCCCCATTACTCTTTTCCGTTGAGTCCTCAAACTCCAGTGCTCTCTTCAGGTTAAAGTAATTTATTAAGCACAGTGAAAGAGCATACCCATAAAAAAACATAAACAGAAAAGCTAAATGTTTCCACATCAGCAGCTCCCTTCTAATTAAGAACAATTCTGCATCCAACCTGTTGGGCAAGAAGACGAGCTTCTTCTTCCAAAAGCTTTGTTCTTTCAACATCAGTGTTAAGAACACACTGCAAGGCTGTTGTATCATCACCCACCACTTCTTGCTCCACATGCAATATTTGGAAGTTCCTAGGAATGCCGTCAATGGCATGCATAGCCAAGTGCCTAAGAAACGTTGTTTTCCCCGTACCATTTCTTCCAACAAGGCCTGCATAAATTGTGGAAAGATCAATAAAGGTTTACAACTACAGCATTGTTCAACAGCCCTAGATATAAGAAGCTACAAGTACCATAAAATCATTTTGGAAACTCTAACAGATGGCCCTCTCAATTTCGAAACCAAAGAAAGAGGATCATAAAACATTGAAAAGCAAACTCACCATAATGCCTTCCAAAAGAAAGTGTTACTGAACCATCCACAATTAGATCACGGCCACCCACAGAAACATTGAAGTTTTCCAGACGGATATCCCTGACATTTGGGCCACCAGCACTTTCATGATTTACGGATACAACAGGCATTCCTGCCCTGACTGCTTCCATTTCAGCTAAATGTATTTGATATTGTTGCTGTTCATTGAAAAGGAGAATATATAAAAATTACAAAAAACTAAACCAATTTTTCAAATATTTAAATCCTCAGCACGGACAAGAACCTAGCTTGGATATTATCTCAATCTAAGCATATCCAAACTCAACATGGACCAGTAATCTTGCTCCTCAATATCACAAAAAAATCTCACGTAAACATTAGGATATAATAGTACAACTCACATGCTAAATATCTACCAGAAACATTACCTCTCTTTGGCGATCATCCTTCCTCTTTTTCCTCTCTATCTTAGCTCGGTCACGTTCAGTTAACAGAGGGCCATCAATCACCTCAACCTTCTTCTTTGGAGCTACCTTCTCATCCATCCCATCATCCATTCTTACTGGTGCTGATAGGCTCCGCACAGTCGGTTTAGCTTTAACCAACCCATGTTTCCCGAACTTCTCGGATATTATACTACAAACCTACGTCAACCTCCACAAGTGTCAAGAACAATACAAAACAAAAGATTGCAAAACCACGTTTCCAAGAACTAACATAACTAGCATTGTTAATTTCCACAAGCAAGCCTCGCCTCCACAATGCGTAACAATAAATTTTCACTTAAATAAGAACAAAAGGCCTATAATTCCATAAAATAAAATAAAAAAACATTTTTTTACGATCCACAGATTCAAAACAAACTCTATAAAGCTCCGACAGTAAATAATCCAGTACTCTACTCCTACAAAACCAGTTTAAAAAACTTTCCTTCCAAGCATTTTCTGAGCGGCCAAATGGACCACATCAAATTAATCGAAAAAATGCAAACTTTTTGGATATCATAACACAAACCTACATCAAACCTCCAAAAATTTCAAGAACAATACAAAAATCAAGCTTGCAAAACCACATATACTGGAATCACCATAACTAGCATTGTTAATTTCCACAAGCAACCCAATCATAAGTCTTTTCTCTGAGCTAACAACATAAAGCCAACAATTCCCAAAAAATAATTCCTTTATGATCAAACAGATCCAGATAAACGTTTTACAGCTACCAGTGTTTCTTTCCTTTCCACTTTCCAGCATTTTCTGAGCAGCCAAACAGACCAAATCAAATTATAGAAAGATAAAACACTCACCGAGCGGCACTCAGCGAAGTCGCTAACACAGCCGGCTCCGACGAGGAGCTCGCCGAGAGCGTCGAAGGCGCCTTCACCGTCGTCGCCGAAATCGAAGTCCTCGTCGGCGAGGACGTTAACGATGTACTCGATTATGGGCTCGTCGACGTCCTCGGCCCGCCGGCCCAGCACTTCGTGGACCACTGAGCTCGCCACCGTCATTGCTCCGAACCCGAATTCAAATCCAGAAGAACGAAAATCCGTTCGGTTCCCTGCGCGAAGGTTTTGGGAGATGATGAAAAAACGATGGAGAAGCTCGGCAAGCCTTTACTATCTTTGCAGAGAGGAGGATGGAGAGTACTTGATACGACGGCGTTGTGGCCGAGAATAGGTATGTACAAAATTGGTGGGCGTCGGCTCGGCCCAATATATTCGGGCAGGAGATGAAGGGCTAACAAATGGGATTAGATTGGATTGGCCCGTTTGCAACGTTGGGTATTGTTTTTCTGTACTTTCACTAGCATATGCCCACACACTTTGTGTGCATGAATATTTTTTAGTTTTGTTTTTAAAATAGGAAGGAGTGAGGGAGAGAGGGAGCGTTGGAGTGGGAGTGAGAAGAGATGTTTTTTATTTTATTTTTTATTTTTTAATATTAGATATATGCTAAAATCACCTATAATCGGTAGATGATGCTTCAATAAAAAAACAACAAAGTTTGGTTTTGTAAATTACATTATTGCCCATTATTTTTCTCTGCTATAAAAGACTAAATAGTATTTTCATCCTCTTTTGATTGACAAAGAGGATTCTGTTAATAGTTAGATAAAAAAAACAACAATGTGAATTGCAAACAGAAGAAGCATCAGTGGGTTTTTTTTTTTTTTTCCTGTCGGAATTTTTATCCTATGAGGTTTTTTTGTTGAGGCCTACTTCTTTCTTAGTTTTTTATTTCCCGTGATACTTTTTGAGCAATGTATTTTTTGTAAGATTCATGGTGGTAAGGTTTTACTTTTTAACTCATTGTGTTCTGGTTCAAACATTTCTCCTCCCTTTAGTGTAGAATATCATTTGTATATTAAAGCTAATTCTTTTATGGTAGAGCTCGATTCTTTTCTTGTATAGTATGAAGAACATCAGTTTTTCGCATAATTTAAGGCAAATTATATTTCACACTTTTCAAGTTTAAGATTCGTTTTAAAACAAGGTCTTAATTTTTTCATATTGCATATATACTGTTGAAATTGAATCAGTTTATTCACTCTATAAATTTGAAGGTCTAATCCTCCGCTAAAGTGCTGGTAGAAAAAATTTGTACACTAAAGTGAGAATTTAGTTGCCCTCCTTGGTTGTTGGGTTTAAAAATTATAAACTTATATTTGTATGACCCAACGTGCTTTGTTGATCCTTCATGTATCATTATTGGCTTCGGTTATCAATCAACCACTCTCGTCGGGTCACGTGTCATTAGCTATTAAACATCTTCCCTTAGATTTTTAATAAGTTGTCAACAAATTCCCTTGTGTCACATGTCCTTATCTGATCTTCTAATATCCTCTTAATTCTCCATAAAAAGCCTTCAAACTACATCATATGTTCACACCAATCATCTACATCTGTTCAAACTCATCAAATCTCAGATTTTAGACATTTGGTCATTTTTTCAATGTTTCACAAACGGAGGTTGTCAATGATCTACGAGTGAGAAAATGAAGAATGAGACGTAAGGGTTTCAAAACCAGTAAGAAAAAGTAAAAAACGAGCAGTGCATGCAAATGAGCAATGAGACATCCTGCATCAAAGTGAGGTATGTGATTTTTCAAAATTTCATCTAAACACATAACTTTGTTTTTTATAACATTCATACAGGAAAGAGCAAGTCAATTTTCAAGTACTAATTACCGATTATAATGTGAGAATGATATTTTCAAGTATTAAATTACTGATTATAATGTAAGAACAAGATTTTCTTTATTTTGTGCATTAGTAAACACCAGTCGAAATTAGAATAATTCCAATATTCATGTTTTTACTAACACATATGAATTTAGGAACTGAAATAATTCTAAATTTCTAATAAATATTCATTCCAAGTAAACATTTTTTATGTTTTATTTTAATTTATTATTATTAAGGAGAGTGGAAGATTGGAAACTATTACAATAATTTTGAAGATGGGGAGTTTCAGACCTATGACGCATGAGTAGAAGAAACTCAGCACCTATCTACTAGAATATTAAACTACATACAAGTAAATGTATCATAAGAACAACTAATAAGCTATGGCCTCGAACACTCACTCACACAAACCTTAGACAATTCATGTAGTGTTCCCATTATTGTAAGTAAGGTACACAGAATCAAAAAATAAACACGCAACAAAACATCATAGTTCCATATTCTTTGTGGTTTCCTATATGTTGACACCGCAGGAACGGACAATTACTTTTGTTGCAAATAGGAATAAGGGGTTGCTTGAGTCTGTGGTTACAGTTTTTCCGCATTTTCATCTTGCTTTTTGTTTGGAACATTTGAAAAGAAATGTCTTCAATAAATATCCTTCTAGTTGTGGCAAAATTTTCAGGGACTATATTGTGCATTTGTTTTGCAAGTGTGCTTATGCACCTACCTCAGAAGCCTTTGATATGCACCTAAGGGTTCTAAAGGATGAAGGTGGATCCGTAATGAGAACTTTCTTGGATAGTCTTTCAAAAGAAAATTGGTCTAATGCGTTTTTTGAAGGTGTCAAGTATGTGCATTTTTCAGTTGTTACCTACCATATTTTGAGCATCTTCGTAGCACTTGTCGTTTAATTTGTCCCCAATCATCAATGGATTGTAATGATGCCATTTGTGTTTCTTTGTTGTAGGGACCATCATAGTGAATGTCAAACAGTTTGGTGCCTCAAAGGAATGAAAACGAAATCACTCATTCCAAGATTTGGTATCAACATATCTATTAACATTTGTTCCAATTGTTGGATTTCACCACGTATAATGTATTCCTACAATCAATAAAGAGAAAGCTATATTAATGGTATGAGATTCATAAAAAAAATATGAAAGTCAAAAACAGAAGATACCAATTTTATGCAAATTCAAACTAGTGAATTTGACCTAATTGAGTAAACCTAAACAGCCACTAGAACGACCAAACTTAAAGTAGAAAATTAAGAAAATATGCATTGTATCCTTGGTACTGACTACTAAAACCATGTTAGTTTTTACTTTCAACCATTAATAAATATGACTCATACTCTTACCCAACAATGTATGGGCATAAACAACCATTTCATTTTCCTTGTTGGATCTAGTCACTAGTGGATTGAAAGTATCTCAGAAAATGCATCGATAGCCTGCGTACATTTGTTATATTGAAAATCAATTCAACTAGTTATAAAGGCCAACAAGTAATTGGTTACTTTGAAGGTACTAACTCCTTTTAATATATATAAACTAACATAGGTGCAGTCCTAATTCTTTTAGCAAGAACTCAACATCTTGTTTGAACACAGCAGCCATATCACCATCCCATAACGGCTCACTTTGGGTGAACCATATGAACAAACATGTAAATATTTTTTGACATAATATATTCCATCAAACATAAAGTGCATGCAACATGGCATTAAAACAATTAAGATAAATGTGGACTCACCTAGACGTAGTGCTTCTAAGATATTTGTCAAGTTTCTCCATGTCTTTTCCATCTAGGCATTTTCCAACATTATTACTCAATATGTCAAGTGAGGGGTTCAGTGTAGCCATTGGTCTTTCCTTTTGCGGTCCTCAACCATGGTTTGAATATTTTCATTCTGGTTCTGTTTTGTTGTTGTAGTATTCAACCGGTTCATGCTTCCTCTTTTTTATTAAATTGGCTTGGTTATAACCAACACCTCCATCTTCAATAATAAAGCCAATGTTTTTTATCACAGGTGAACACCCATCACACTTCCCTTTTGAACGGTTCATTGGTATCCTTTTTACCAAAGGTTCACATTCAAAATCTTCGAAGACCACCTTATTTCGTTTTTTTATTTTTTAGTGCTTTTACCATGGATCGTTGTGGTGGCATTCCAATTTCAAGATCACCATTACGTAGTCCTGCAATTTCCTTTCTCAACGTGTGGTTCTCAGCTTCAAGTACATTTTTTTCAATCTGTAACTTTTCAAGGGAACTTTCAACAATGTTGACTGATTTGGACAGTAAATCAGCAGTTACTTCAGCAACCTCACACCTGATATTCAATTTGGACAACTCCATTTTCAGTTTTTCATTCTCCCTTTGCAAATTCTCCATGTTGTTGACCATTATCAAAGGTTGAGCTTCTTCATTTGCATTGTTGTCAAAACTTTGGGATGGTATTATGTCCAATTGGGGAAATCACTTGGACCTATCTTGCTTGATATAGAACTTCTCATGCTACTAGGTGCTTTGTTCTCAGATGTATGATTTGGTATGACTTCAACACTAACTTTTTGTTCTCAAGTAAGGTCATTTTTCACAAGGATTGAATGAATAATTTGTATTTAAACTAATCCTTAGCTAATTATTTAGAACAAGGTTTCAAAAAGGTTAATTTTGGAATTTAAAATAATAAAAATGAATTTAAATAAAAACAATTAAATAATTGGCAAAGTAAACAAAACAAAAAAAAAATGTTTTGGAAAATAATTTAAACTCTAGGGTTCTGCCGTCACCATTAACAATCCTATTCAATTCTACCAATTACTTATGAATTTCTACATACATGATTTGAAGGATAGGCTTTCCTCATACATATTTTCCTCGTGATGTTCAAGCGAAAATGTATATCTAACATGCAACCCGTCTGTGATGTCCAAATCAAATATAAACATGCAAAACTGTTGCGATAATTATACGCACACAAACTAAACCCTATTTGTGACAATTGTAGTAATGATGTAAGTAGGGATCGTTCTAACCGGGGATTAACTAGGGATGCTAAATACTTGACTCAAATAAATAAAACTAACTTTTAAAACACTAAGACAAACTAAAAGACTCAAAACAAGTTTAAAAGACTCCAAATACTCAAAAACATAAAATAAGACAAATCAAATGATTAAGACTTAACAAAATAAGGGGGGTGATTGTGGTTGGACGAGATTAAATTAAACGGACAGATTATAATTTAAAACAGATAGTAAAGATGAATGTGATGAAAATATGGATGATGGAATAGCTAAGGGGTTCTTCTCCACACATGTTACACTTGCATACAAGATTGATTTTCGGTTGGTCTTTCGATAAATTATGAAACTCAATGCTCCAAGTTAATTAGGTCCGCTTAAATTAACTTTCAGATTTCCCTAGATTCGTTGGATTGAATGGAATACGCATTACAACCAAATTATTCTTAATCAAAGTCCCTAACTATGGAATACGCATGATAGAGACATTCAACAAAGATCATTAAGTTCAATGAAAATTATAACTGTTGACGAGGCATTCGTTACTATGGAATACGCATGAAACTTATGCCAAGAATTCGTTTAACGCAATTGTTTATAAGCAACCTCCACTACTTGTGAATATAAGTTCGTAACTATTAGCTGAAACTCACTTATATTCTAGCGTCATATTCATTCAAACGGTTAAACAAATTGAATCCACAACTTATGAAATTCCAACCAAAAGTAATCAATTCATATTGCAAGCATAAACATGTATTTTGAATCACCCCCTAGCTAAAGGGGGGTTTAGTTCCTCATAACTTTGAAATCAAAGAAACACCTAAACATTCCAACAACTCAAACTTGAATTGTATGAACGTTTAGGCACTCTTCTCTTCCATTACAAAACAAAGAAAATTGAATTTAAACATTGAAATCAAAGAAACACCTAAACATTCCAACAACTCAAACTTGAATTGTATGAACGTTTAGGCACTCTTCTCTTCCTCGTTGTTGTAGCACAAGGTCTAAGGTGAGCTTTGGGGATTATGTGAAGTGTTTTGGAGGGATGGGAAGTGGTTGGATAGTGGCTGCAATGGAGGAGAAAAACTGCACAGAAATGGAAGGATATGCACAGCTATGGATGTGTGTTTGTGTTGTGTGTTGTGTTGTGAATGGAATGGGGAGTGAATGCCTTGTTTGATTGGGCTAGAGGTTTTGCATGGCTCAAAGGTTTGTTTGATTGGGCTAGGCCCTTTGTTTTATGTCCCAAAGAGCATACAAGGCCTTCAAATTCGTCCATCCTCTTGGCTCTATGGATAAGCTATCCAATCCATGCCCAAAAATGCTCCAAATAGCCTCAAAATGCACTTTCTTGCTCCCTAAGCCCTTAGAACCTGAAAACACACAAAAGAAGCATAAAGGACTAAAATAACTAGAGAAACATAACGTAAATGCACGAGAACAAGCCATTTAAGTCGCATGAATATGCTCCTATCAAAAACTCATTAAGTTTTGTGAAAACCCTCTGAAAAACCATGCAACCTTTAAGAGCATGATGTTCACCTTAAGTGAACTTTCAATTACTAATCACAAGAAGCCTTCCTCAATGGGTGATGTTCCAACAGAAATTGCATCAAATTACTTGTCTAAAAACCTAATGGTCGCGAATCACTAAAACAATTAGATAGTTTAATCATGGTGATTAATAATTCAAAGCAAGCATGCATCCATTCATAAGCAAATTAATAAAATCACATATTCATGCTAAGGCTTGTGGCTTTACCCTAGCAAAAGAACTTAATTACGAACAATCATAATAAAAACTAAACAAAATATCATTAACTAGAAAAATGATTGAAAACACCTTATAGGTAAAAAGTCTGAAGTTCTCCAAAATAATGCGTGCGTTCTCCCCCCAAAACCCTAACGGCTAAAAAGCCTTATTTATACTACTCCAAATTAAAACCCTCGTAGAATAGGTTTTAGCATAAAACTAGGAAACATAATAAAATATTAAAACATAAAATAAAAGGTTTCATATTTGAACTAAAATTCAAACTTCTCAGAAAATCAGACTTTTGACCAACCAAATCAACTCCAATTTGGTCCCAAAATATCTCTTTTGAAAGCTGAAGATGTCCCCTACAAATCCTCAAAAGGGATGTTCTTAAAATATGTCATCTTGACCTCCAACATACCCAAAACGTCCAAAAGCGGCAATATGAGAAAGTTGCGGCTGGGCCTTTATTTCATTGCCACAATCAAATGACTTGATAGAAAAATCTGGAATTTTGATAAAATCATCTTGAAACACTCACGAACATCCTTCAATTAGAATCGCTCTAAAATTCATTTGTTTGATTACTCAAGAGGAAGTCGAATGTCCTACATTAGAAATATAATTCAAAGAATCAAAATTCACATATAGTAACCAATAAATTATTGCTAAGATTAAGGTACAATATATAGTATAATATGGACTCATCACAAATGCCAACAAGCTATACAAGTATAAGCTAGTGTGTTGATTATGAGAGCTAAACACATTTTCCACACCATATAGCTTATGATTATGACAAAAGAAAAGCACGAATAGTAGCTTACAAGTGATTCGTGGGTCCCGACAACAGCAGCAAATCGAGGAAGCCAAACAATCATAGCTTCAAACAGATTTTCATGAAGTAAAGGTTACAATAGCTGAAATACTATTTTGTGATAGTAGACAACCTGTTAGAAAATTTGAAAATTTTCATTGATTATAGGTGCAATTCAAGCCATTTTAATGTCAACTGGCCACCGGATAAAAACGACTCCTCCGATCTCTCTCAATCTCTAGATTGTTACGAATTTGAGAACAACAAATTTAAGGTTACAGTTCTAACATTTAAGATGGCAGGCATGTAAATAATGGTAAAAACTTTGGTATTTGTATAGGTGACATGTCATGGTGCATTGAAATAAAGGATCTTTTTTAGATACTGAAAACCCCTTTCATTTTTCTCCTCTTCGTCATTTTTGTTCATTACATCATATTTATATTTAACGCATATAGGACTCAAACTCTAACAGTGAGTCGGAAAAAATGAGTGTGATACTAATATATTGAATATATATAGTGAAAAAAACTTCATGCATATGTTAACTTTTCCGTTAGAACCTCCGTTAACTGATGATGTGGCGCCTACGTGGACAATGATTGGGCATCATGTGTCAATATGAGCCCATGTGAATATTTTAAAATTAAAAAAAATAAAAAAAAAATAATTTTGGACCCACCATCTCCTACCTCACCTCCCCATCCCACCCCACCCCACCCTCCTTCCACTGCAACCTGCACCTAACCTCCATTCTCTCATATGCAACTCGCTACAATCCAACCATGGTAGCCAAGTACCACTGACAGCAACAAAGGATAAATTTCTCCTTTTACCGTTCTCAACCAGTAACCATGGCTGATTAAATCAAGTTGAAGATGAATAATCGAAGTCCAAACCGCCTCTACCACCTCCTTTTGCTCCAGCAGCCCAACACCATCTTCAAGCCTAGCAAAACGCAACAGCAATCTTCTGCCCACCACCGCTGTGTAGTCTCTTGCACCAGTTGATTTGAAGGTTAATCAAATTAGGGTTTGCTGGGCTTTGCCGTGGAAGGAGTTGCGAAGACAAAGAGTATAATCATTGGTAGATAGAACCGATGATGAAGTGTTAGGCAAATAGGTCGTAAGCGAGGCTTTATGTGAAGGTAGGGATCAGAAATTGACGACTGTGACGAGTGACGAGTGACGGAAGTGGATGATGGAGGTGATCTCGCGATGGTGTTAGTGATGAAGGAATAAACTGTGGGTACTGGAAAAAAGGATTGGGAAGGGGGTGAGAAAGGGCTTATGGATGAGGGCAAATTGGAATTGCAAAATTGCGGGGAAGATGAAGCTTCAACCAAATTGCAGTTTTAAGGGATTTAGGTTTGGCAAAGCAAATTGCATATTTGAGACGGTGGGTCCAAAATATTTTTTTATTTTTTATTTTTTAAAATTTTAAATTATCTATATAGGCCCATATTGACACGTGGCACCCAATCATTGGCCACGTGGGCACCACGTTATCAATTAACAAAGGTTATGATGGAAAAGTTAACAGATATATGAAAGTGTCCCAGAATTATGACTTTAGGTACCAGACTGGGACGAAAAAAACTTCATGTACCAAATGTTGAAAATCAAGAAACTTCAGGGTGGTAAACTAAGATTAACCTTATTTTTTTTTAAAATGACTGGAAGTGTTTTTGGTGAAATTGGTTCGGGGTTCCAAAAGTACTCTAACACTACGTTTGGATGGAGAATTTCTAAATTTTCATAAAATTCTAAATGATGGGAATTACAATTACCAGTAATTGAAACCCCATCAATTGAAATTTCATTGTTTTGATGTTGGATACATGGAAATTGCAAAATGAAGGGAATTACAAATTTCATTGTTTGGATATTCCCTAGAATTTGTATTTCATAGAAGAATACAAATTTGAAAAAAGAAAAATGTTAAATGGTAACAAAGTCATCAATGATAAAGGTCATCAAACCAAAAATTGGAGCTGCCAAACAAGCACTAAAGAAAAACAATCTAAATTTTCCAACAATTAAGAACTTCTCAAAGGTCTGCATAATATGATAAGAGTTGATTGAAGTGGGAAAATCCATGTAAAGCACACTTGCATATGTCAACGAACATTTGTGACATGCATGACTTTTATTCTAAATGTCGTACTGAAAAACACTAAAATAAGAAACATAATGGATGAGAAACATAATTAAAACAATCTTATGCGCCTCATGAAGTAAGCAATAATACCATATTCTTTTTCTTCTTAATTGGGAGTGTCTTCAACATTACAAATTGCTTGTCATTTTTTATCAACCAAGCATATGCTTTGATTTGTTCTTCTTTGCTGAGATCTAGTATTGCATTTACTTCATCATATACCTCTGTTGGATCAAGTTTCTTTGTGTCTACAGAAATATAGTCTTGAAATTATGAAGCCATCTTGGCAAGTGAATTTGCAATCATATCTTTAGGGGTGGTTGATTTTCTTTATGTATGAGGCACATCAACAAAACTTTTTGGCTTTCTCTTGCTTTGAGTCTTTTGACCATTGGCTAAACTAGGTGAAATCTCATTAATAATTTCAATATCTTCTAAACCTTGTGCATCACCAGCCAAATCTATATGATCATGTTCATTATGCAGAGGAGTCATAATCTCAATATCTTCTACACATATTTCAGCACCCTCACCCGTGGTTTTATCTTTGTCACATAAATCCACTATATCATTCCAGTTTGGAATGAACTTCCAACGAAAACTTTTAGCACCACCATATGACTACCAATCAAAACATAAAAGATCAAAAAGCAAACCATAAGTATAAGAACAATTAAAAGAATTCAACACACACAAAAGAAAATTAATGAACTTGTTACCTTCACGTACGCTTGCTAGGAAGGGTTTTCATCTACACTTATCATCTTTTTGGTTGCATCCCAATTAAATCCACTTTGACTTGATATATCACTCACTATTGCATAAAAAAAATTTCAAGATTTCACACAATTTCGAATGTTATCAACAGTTATATGAATATCAAATTGAGCAGATAATATGGTTGCAGCAGATTTATAAGCAGTTGTCTTCCAACCACCATCTCCTTTTGTTTCCCAATCTTCGTTCTTCGCGAAGAATGTCAGCCAAAGCACGTTCCATATCTACATTCCATCTAAAATAATTATTTTCCTCTCCTTCATTTTCATTTTCTTGGTTCTCATTCTTTCTCCTTGGTTTTTGTTTGCATACTGGTTTTCTATCAAATCCTTCCATTGCTCCTAACATAAAAAATATAGTATTGAGACGTTAAGTCAGTCATAGACACATTCATAGTAACAGTTTGAGTATCAGCTCATATTTATACATTCATAATTATATAGAACTAATTTACAAAAACTTGAGTATAATTGCTTGAAATAGACATACATTAAATGGTAACATAATGGACATAGCTGCACGCACATTATCTTTTAAAAAAACAACATTATAAATCAAACATAACATGTTCAAGAAACACATAAAGCCATAGTATTCATATGAAATCCACATTCACCATGACAACACAAACTAAAAGCAACTAATTTTTCATTAGGAATTATTGGCAGCTCTCTGAGCTTGATAATCGTGGAGCATCTGCAATGCCAATGTATCACAAAACATTGTCCATTCAACAGTAGCTTGAACAGATGTAATCACATCAGAGTTATTTTCATTTTACTCTCTTGTTGAACGATTTAACAACTCTGAGTTGACAAATGCTAAAAATTGTAAACCTTGAGCTTCTAAAACTAGATTAGTAGCTTGCTCAATTCTAATAAAATTATGTTAGATACAACACGCATTTATAATCCTAACTTGTGTTTTAATGTCGAAAAAGGATGGTGTGCGTAATATGCTCCATCTCTTTTTTAACAATCTAAATGCCCTCTCAGTAACATTCCTTGCCCTTGAATGACGCAAATTATATAGTAGTTTTCAGGTCGACGGTTTCCAACCCATTCTTTCAAGTGATAACTAGTTCCACGGTAAGGTGCTAAAAACCCCGGTTCATTAGTATAGCCAACGTCCACAAGATAATATTTATCTACAACAAAAAATTTAGAGAACAAATTTAGATATATTTTAAAGTTTTTTTCTTTCTAATATAGAGCTAATTGGTATCATACATTACCATTTGGAACATGAAACCGGTTACTCCTATGTAAAGCATCATGCAAAACACAAGCATCAGATGTAGAGCCTTTCCATCCAGGTAACACATAAAAAAATCTTAAATTTGGACCACACACTCCTAACGTATTACTGGATATATCACCCTTTCTATATTGATATCTTTGTCTTTCCTTAACCGTTATTGTTACTGGTATGAGAGTTCCATCAAGTGCTCCACACAAATCTAAATAAAAATGTCATACAAAAGAAAACAAAAGATAAGTCTAAAAAGCTAATGAAGATATCAAACTAAGGCATATTTTTTTGGTATAGTTGTTGATTGATTACCTCAAACCACCACCACTTCTCTCTTTCAGAATTGGCAATAACACATGGCTAATATTTCACATATTCTTAACTTATTTTCATCATTGCATGCAACGCATTGTGAAATTGCCGACTAATTGTTTCCTTGGAGAAATAATAATGAAAACTGACGACTTTAAACTTCAAGTTGTGGGCAAGTATATTAAAAAAAAAATTGCAACAGATTCTTCAATGGACACATTTCTAGTGCGAACTAATCCACCAATCCCTGGTAAAATTTCACATAACTGCTTAAATGCACTCTTGCTAACTCGTAATTGTTCAATGCACGTTGAATCTTTTCCATCAAACAATTGGCCAAGGAAAGATTGTCTTTCTTGATCCTAATCATTTGAAGGTTCTTTGAGAAGAACACTCATACTATACCAATGCATGACCATGACAATAACATATATAATTGTATCCCAATCATTTGAAGATTCTTTGAGAAGAACACTTGTACTATACCAATGCATGACCATGACAATAACATATATAATTGTACCGACAATAATTTTCCTTTTTTTTCCTATTTTCCTCTTCATTTATTGCACGCTTTCACTTTAACCTCGTTAGCATGTCTACAATATGAGTATTTCCATACCTGTTTGAATGTATGAACAAAGATATATTGTGATGTGCAACAAATATTTATGGGATATGCGACTTTCTGTTTAACCAAAAGTTGTATATATAAATGTAAACACACAAGGTTTTTGAGGCAAGAAGGAGACGATGCAACCAAAAAACAAATGAACTAACACCAAAGGCACAACATCTAATCAATCTTGGCTATTGTTAATGTGATCGGATCTCTGAATCCCTAGGACTATTGTAATCCAACACTTATTTATGCTGCTAAATGCAGTAATGAAAGTCACGACTTCAATCATCCTGGCATCTGTATTTTTGTTTTTTACAGTTAACCTTCAAAAGCACAATATATGTAACAATGAACTAACACCAAAGGCCATAAAAAGCTAAAAATGGAGGACTGCTAGACTATGTTTTCTTTTCTTCCATTGAAGTGAAGGAAACAATTCAGGGGAAGAACCAATAGAGTGTTTTTAAGTAGTTTAGAAAGAGTGTATTCCCTCCCCCACCCCCATTCCCATCCCACCAAACCACCATCACCAAAAGCCTTCCACCTTTTCCAAATAAGGTTATTACATACCCAATAAACAATTCAATCTGAGAAAAAAAACATAATAAGCGCACCAAACATAAAACTATCAGCAAAATTCACAATTCTATAATGAGTATACCCAAAAAGCTGAAAATAATTCAAGAAAGAAGAGAGTAAAGACACTGACCTAGAAGAAGAAAGGAAGAAGATGATTGCACGAGCGAAAATTCCTTTTAAGATTGGAGAGTTAACAGAGTGAAGATGCAACCCTTTTAGTGTGAAATTTGGCGGTATACATCCTAGTTTGGCGCTCGCAAAGTTTCCCTGCAGATGAATTCGAGATTCTCATCATTGTTGGAATTGTGAAATTACACATCTTTAGACGGAAATTAAACTCGGAAATCTTCATCCCCAATTTCCACCTTTTTTCCCCGTAGAAGTGTTGTTTCTCACACTGCAAGGTTCCCAAACGAGGGAAAACTGCTCTCCCATCCTAAATTCCCTAGTTTAAGTGAAATTTTGTTTTATTTTACCGTATTCAAACGGAGTGTAAGTGTTTTTTTAAAGAAATCAGATAAACCAGATATTTACTTCTTGCAGAAAACAATTAAAATGACATTGTAGTATCCACTTGAACTTTTTATTAAGAATTAATTTAAAAAAATATAGTTTCTAACCATTTTAAAAACCCTGAAACTTTGAAGTTGTAAAACTCTGTATGCACTGATTTAATAACGAAACCACCGCTTGCTGAAACTTTAAATTATCCAAACCCCATGCAACATTATTTGACACGCGTGCGCTTCACGGTTCCGCATCTGCTCCGAAACCCGAAATTTCAAACGTGTCAAAACCGGAATAACTAGACCGGGTTGACCCGTCCAAGGATCCAGGAAGCACAAGGCCACGAATTCTCCGTCTCTGCTCGCTACTCCCATCGGCGAAGCTTACGATCCATTCCGCGCTCTCCGATTCTCTCATCCAACAACGCCATTTAGCAACCCTAGAATTCAATTCGCTGGAAATTGAAGGTATTCGAGATGAGGCTGCTGAAGGTCGCAACCTGCAATCTGAACCAATGGGCAATGGACTTCGACTGCAATTTGAAGAACATCAAGGAGTCCATAGTTCGGGCTAAGGATGCCGGCGCCGTCATTCGGCTTGGTCCCGAGCTTGAGATTACTGGATATGGCTGCGAAGACCATTTCCTCGAGCTCGACACTGTTAATCATGCGTAAGTTCTCACTCTCTACGTTTCAAATGATTGGTTAAATCTTTGTTAAGTGATAAGTTAGAATAAAATTAGCCCGTATTTAGTTTAGTTAACTTAGTTTGAAATTGGGTTTTGCATTTTGCGTAAGAATTAAGCTTAAATGATAGAAAAATCAGAATTTTTGGTCTTATTTGTGGATGAATTAAGTGGTAAATGTTTATTTAAAGATAAATTTATAGTGAAGGTTTTAACTTTTAAGTTATTGTAAATGGTAATATTTTGTGGTGATTAAGAAATGTGTTTTTTTGCAGATGGGAATGCTTGAAAGAGCTGTTAGTTGGGGATTGGACTGATGGCATATTATGCAGCTTTGGTATGCCTGTGATCAAAGGGTCGGAGCGTTACAATTGTCAGATTATTTGTATGAACAGAAAGATTATCATGATACGCCCAAAGATGTGGCTTGCGAATGATGGAAATTACAGGGAACTTCGTTGGTTTACGGCATGGAAACAAAGAGACCAACTTGTGGAC
Organism: Pyrus communis; assembly: GCF_041283825.1. NCBI lineage: Eukaryota > Viridiplantae > Streptophyta > Magnoliopsida > Rosales > Rosaceae > Pyrus > Pyrus communis. The sequence continues at coordinate 8,542,798 of NC_142578.1, forward strand.
TTTCAGTTGCCAAATGAAATTGCTGAAACTTTGTCGCAGGAATCTGCGCCTTTTGGTTATGGGTACATACAGTTTCTAGACACGTAAGTGCCAATATTACTTGCTTTATTTTCAGTTGGTCAGTTGTATTGTGACTGTGTGCAAATATGTTGCTTTTGTAGCAAATCTAATGAAACGTAGGATTGGTTAGGTGAGAATAAATTATTAGAGAGTTTCCCCGCGTCAGTTTGGTAACTGTTAGTGCCGCAAATATAAAGAGTGAGTGCCGCAACTCCCTTGAAAATTGCCTTCATGATATTTCATAAGACAAATTGAGTAAACTACACAATTCATGATTATTAAGTTCTTTTAGAACTTTGCAGTTGCCTATGTTTTAGTATTCATTTCATCATAATTCATAAGTTCGTAACACATTGTAAGGTGTGTCTTGTGCGGGAAGTTGTTGTTGGTTGATCCTATCACTGCTTTATCTAAAATGTGCCCCAAATCAGATGGCTCCGAGGCCAGCCTTAGTGTTGCAGGAGTTGTAATTTTATTTCAGCATAGTATTCTCTTTCAGTCATAATCTAATTGTGGAAATTCTAAATCATAAGCATTGTTCCCTTATTAGAGCTGTTGCCGCTGAAGTTTGCGAAGAACTTTTTACTCCTATTCCTCCTCATGCCGAGCTTGCATTGAATGGGGTTGAAGTTTTTATGAATGCAAATGGAAGTCATCACCAACTTAGAAAGCTTGATATTCGCCTTCGTGCTTTTATAGGTGCTACTCACACTCGTGGAGGGGTATACATGTACAGCAATCACCAGGGTTGTGATGGTGGTCGCCTTTACTATGGTACGTGAGAATACATTAATTGGTGGATATTTTTCTTCAGTGTGGCTATGCATTTTGCTTAGAAAATATTTGTATCAGCACTGTATGTGCTCAAGGAAAAAAACTTGTAAATGGACAGTGTCTGGTTGTTGAACTATGGTTAATTTGTGGCAGATGGATGTGCTAGTGTTGTCATAAATGGAGATCTAGTTGCTCAAGGCTCACAATTTTCTTTGAAGGATGTTGAGGTTGTGATTGCCCAAATTGATTTAGATGCGGTATGTTATTCTTTTCACCGATTGTATGTGGGGTAGTGTCTGAAGTTTCCATTTAAAAGCTCCATTGAATTCCAGTGTCTTTTATTCCACGAAATAACGAATACATGGTTGCTCATTGTTGAATTTGGATTTCTTCTACTAATACAGATTCCTGGAATTTCCTACGATGACTTTACCTTACTTTTCGTTTTCCTTAATGGCAGGTTGCTAGTCTTAGAGGATCTATAAGTAGCTTCCAAGAGCAAGCGAGCTGCAAAACCAGGGTTCCTTTTGTGGAGGCACGATACAGCCTTTGTCAGTCTTTTAATCTGAAAACGTGCCTTTCTAGTCCTCTGAAGGTTAGATCAAGTTCTAGCAATGACCAACTCAAGTAGTTGGGGTAGTGATTTATTTATCTATTTATTTATGTATTTTGTCAAAGGGGTAGTGCAGATAATACTATGGAGTTGTTGAGACAAGAATCTGCATATAAGGTGGTTCCAGAAATTCTTGTAGACTTTGTTGAAGATGAGCATGTTGATTTTCAAAACTGGAGGAATGGTTTAGAGTCTTTAGACAGTGTTAATTCTGAGCATGTTGATTTTCTTGGATTCGATGGTTTTCATTTGTCTGTTGTGCGGAATTTCATTGATCCTGCCAATCAAATGAAATTTGGATTAAAACGTTGTTGGTTGAGAGATTGACTGTAGGAGATGATTGGAATTGGTCGAGCAGTTTGAGATAGTCTAAATATTTTAGGAGTGGGAAGATTCAGTGCCAAGGCAAAAGTTATGCGGATGATTTATTTTGTTTCAGCAGTTATCACCAAAAGATTCGAGAACGAATTATTTCCAACCCGGTGGATCTGAAGCTTGAGAATAAACATAAAATGTTCCAGAATGATCCGTTATTCAAAATCACTCTTTGTTAGGCATAGGAGAATCCAGTTTTGGACTCAAGGATGAGTTCTTTCCAAGCCAGTGGAGTTGATGTAGAAGCATTCAGAACATTCCAGGGCTACTTGGGCCTGCTGGCCAAGTAGGCTTTGGTTTCTCAGTGTTGGTTTTTCAAGAATTTGCCTAAAAATATTTATAGTTTACATCCTTGTATATTTCTGACCAAATGTTACAATATAACAAAATATTAACATGATTACTTTGTAAGACTTCAATTTAACATTTAAATTCACTTGAAATTTTAGTTATGTGGATAAGCTGTGATACCTTGACAGAATTTGTTAAATGTGGTTTTTTTTAATACAATTGAATATAATTTATGATTTGCAGATTAAGTATCACTCTCCTGAGGAGGAAATAGCCTTTGGTCCTGGTTGCTGGTTATGGGACTATTTAAGAAGAAGTGGAGCTTCTGGGTTTTTGCTTCCTCTTTCTGGTGGAGCAGATAGCTCCTCAGTAGCTGCTATAGTTGGTTGCATGTGCCAGCTTGTTGTAAAAGGTTAGTTTTTTAATCCGATATTTGTGTACAATAATTTCATTTTTTTTCTGCCGTCAACTTTTTGGCAACACACTGCATTTTAATGTAGAAGGATACTCGATGGGTGGATGGGGTCTGTAACCATTTCTTACAGGCATACGATAAACAGTACCTGCATTGATCCTTTGCCTTGCAAATACTACTGTCGTAGAAATAACATATGCCACATTTTGAAGTTTGAACCATAATATTTTCAACTAAATTTGAGTAGTCTTAGCTTACTACTTAGTCGTAAAACCAGTATCTTAAGTTAAGATGAACATAGAGGTATCAGGCAGTCTCTCCTTTGAACTTATACTAGTAGTCTGAACTTTAAACGCAGAGGTGGGAAAGGCATCTTATCCTACTGGGAAAATGTTGTCCTCTGAATGTGTATCATCCATTTCTGAATCCTGATGCACTTGTATGCAGAAATTGCAAACGGGGATGAACAAGTCAAGGCTGACGCAATACGGATTGGACAATACAAGGATGGACAGTATCCTACTGACAGCAAAGAATTCGCAAAACGCATATTTTATACTGTTTTCATGGGATCTGAAAACAGGTGGGTTCAGTTTACACATACACTATTTCCTTGTGTGAGCCATGTGCTATTCTGCTTGCGGCTAATTTGCTTATGTTGCAGATCCCAGTGCATTAGCTAGTTTACAGGTAGGAGCATCAAGATCTTCTATTGGATGCTACACCAAGATTAACATTTAATGTTTTGTGGTCTCCATTGCATATCGAGTGTCATCAGTTGATATGAAAAATGAAATACAATAAATTGGGGAGGGCATCGTAATTTTTTCTTTCTTTGGATTTTAGTAACGCCTGAGATTCCTGAACCGAATGTGAAAGTAGTTTAATTAGAGCTCATTTAGATGTGCTTTTAAAATGATTGAAAGCACTTTTGGTAAAAATATTTTTGGAAACAATCCTTAGTAAAATTGTTAGTAAATCCTGGAAAAGCACTTAGAGTGCTTCCAGGAAGAAGCACATAACTGGTGCTTCTTGTCAAAAGCACTTAAAGTGCTTTTGGAACCTAAAAACATTTTCTCTAAAAGCGCTTTCAATCATTTTAAAAGCACATCAAAACAAGCCCTTAGTGAAGTTTCCATTATAGACTTGCAGTAGTTTTCTCAATAGTCCAATATCTTGCAGATATGTGCTCCTTTATGATACTAAAGTAGCTTGTTCCTTGCAGCTCTGAAGCAACAAAGTCACGAGCGAAAGTTCTAGCTGATGAAATCGGCTCATGGCATCTTGACGTTCCTATAGATGGTGTTGTTTCCGCACTTCTGTCATTATTTCAAACAGTAACGGGAAAACGACCAAAATACAAGGTAAAAATTGTCTGGCTTCAAATTCCTCCATTGGTTATGTTTGCATGTCTATATTATGGTAATTGGGATCACCACAGTTGCATAAAAACTGTAAATAATTGTGCTTTAAATTGATTCCTCAATCTTGTTTTATTTTGATAGGTAGATGGTGGATCTAACGTTGAGAACTTAGGTTTGCAAAACATTCAAGCTAGAATAAGGATGGTGCTGGCTTTTATGTTTGCATCACTCCTACCTTGGGTTCATAATAAACCTGGGTTTTATCTTGTTTTGGGTAGCTCCAATGTGGATGAAGCATTGCGTGGTTATTTCACCAAGGTATTGTATATTTTTTTCTTGTGGTGTATGTTAATAAATTCTAGTACTTGTTGCCATTTTGTCGTATCTTAATGCTCTTAATCTGCCTACTAGTTTATATCTGAGTACTCTTATTTTTCCTGCATAGTATGACTCTAGCGCAGCAGATATAAATCCTATCGGAAGCATTAGCAAGCAGGACCTTCGAGCATTTTTGCGATGGGCTGCCACACATCTTAGTTATGCTTCCTTGGCAGATATTGAAGCAGCTCCACCCACTGCTGAACTGGAACCTATACGTTCCAATTACAGTCAGGTAATAGCTCGTCTTTACTTATCCAATTGCATTATCAGTAATTTTTCCTCAACTGTAACATTTTCTCCTGGAAACATGTTAAATATAATAGGGGAGTACCTGCAGAAAATGTTTTATGCTCCTGAGTCCTGACCCCTGTCCTACGCATACGAGATAGGTGAGTCTAATAATGTGTTCTGTGTAAAACAGCTGGATGAAGTAGACATGGGAATGACATATCAGGAACTCTCGGTCTATGGAAGGATGCGCAAAATTTTCCGCTGTGGTCCCGTATCCATGTTCAAGGTTAGTCCAATGCTTTATGGAGACCACTCGAGAAGTATGGGCTGGTCTATGCCCATTTCCATGGTCGTATGGTTATTTTCCTACATGGAATTCTCAGAGGACATGATTGCTTGTTGCATTGTCAACTATATAAAATATTGATATCTTTTGCTGTTCTCTAACAACGACCTTCATCTTATATGATTCCTTGTTACAGAATCTCTGCTACAGATGGGGTACAAAATTGACTCCACGAGAGGTGGCAGAGAAAGTGAAGCACTTTTTCAAGTACTACTCCATCAATCGACACAAAATGACTGTGCTAACACCTTCATATCACGCTGAGGTATAGATATGAAGACTTTATGAAACTAAGTTCAGTCTAAAATGTTGTCCCTGTTGTGAAGCATCAAATGGAGTATCTCATTTTATTTCACTTCATGCAGAGTTATTCACCCGAGGATAACCGGTTTGACCTTCGCCAATTTCTATACAACGCGAGATGGCCATTTCAATTCCGGAAGATTGATGATCTCGTACGTGAGTTGGACGGTGACAGGGTTCATTTGGGAGATTCAAGTGACCAAGACAAGTTGGTTGATATTTCACATGGTGCAGGTGGGATGGGAGTTGTGGCAGCAGGCTCAGGCAATCCAAATGTTGGACTCCAGGGTTTATCTTCTTCTTCCTTTTGTTTCTTCTGAAGAGAAGAAAAGAAAAAAAAATGATAAACTAACAGGCGAAAAAGACGTATATTTTATATTTCTTACAGCTCTGTATGAGACCTTCACTGCTCGACGTGCTCGTGCAAGGTTTCTGTACATTATTTCATTGAGTCTAATAAACGATTCACGATATTCACGGTGGTTAGAACTGTTAATTTCGCAAATGATGGAAATTATTGCACATGCTTTATTATTTGAGAGTTAAAACCCGCTAGCCTTGTAGCTCAAGGTCGTGCCTCTCAGTTTTCCCTGGCTCCCATAAACGGTCAGCATTTTCCATTTTTCTGAAAGAGAAGTGGGAGTTTTCTTTGCTCTCATCACGGCATATTCCGTTTCCCCACCCACTTCTTTTCCCCAAATCTATAAAATATAATCCAACACTCGTAAATGAGGTTTTACGTCCGATTTTCACTAAAGGTGAAGTTGAACCACATTATTTTGGTAAGCGTATTGCTAGGCTGAGTCCACTCTGCAACCCTCTTAGACTAGATAGTACCATTTATTAAAAAAAATAAAAAATCCAACACTTATAACTTAAATGATTGATAACATTTATCTCTATTCTTAATATTATCAATACGAGTCTTTTCTTTTTAGTACCTCAAAAAAAGCAAAAAAACAAAAAACCAACGTAGATTTATTAATGAAAAATTTTCACCTGTCTAAAACTAGTAAATGCATTATTTACTTGGAAACAACGGGTACGTGACTCGCACTTGGCTCATCATATGTGATGCCAAGGCAGATTACGCATGCATTTAATCACTTTTTAAGCCCTACTAATCATTAATTAATGCATATCTTAATATACTACATATGATATTAACCAGCAAATAAAAACCGACGACCAACCAAATTTAGGAACACTGTTTTCTTTATCAAAATAAAGAAATTACAGTTCTAACAAAAAGACCTGAAATGTACCTCCACTTCAAAAACAAGATAAGCCGAGGGAGTGGTCTCCCTCGGCTTCTTCTATCCCCATCGGAAAAATTACAGTAAGTCTCCTTCCCCTAACCCTATAACCACTCTCCCTCTCCTCACTGCTTCCAACTGTGGTCGATGAAACTAAAATAAAGCTACTCTTTTAAAGCTCGTCATGCGACTCATCGTCCTCCTCCGAGGCTCCGGCACCACCTGGGGCACCTCCTGACCTCTGGTATACGGCTGAGATGATGGGGTTGCACACAGCTTCAACCTCCTTGAGCTTCTCATCGTAGTCTTCCTTCTCAGCGGTCTGGTTGTCGTCCAACCATTCGAGGGCTTCCTTTGTGGCAGTTTCAATCTTTTCCTTCTCATCGGACTCGAGCTTGTCAGCAAGTTTGTCTTTGTCGTTGATCTGGTTCTTCATGTTGTAGACGTAGGTCTCCAGGCTGTTGCGAGCATCGATCCTCTCCTTCACCTTCTTGTCTTCCTCGGCAAACTCCTCTGCCTCCTTAACCATGCGCTCAATCTCCTCCTGGCTGAGACGACCCTTGTCGTTTGTGATGGTGATCTTTTCAGCTTTACCCGTGCCCTTGTCTTCTGCCCTCACGTTAAGGATACCGTTAGCATCAACTTCGAATGTGACTTCGATTTGAGGAGTTCCCCTGTTCAGTAAAGAATAACAAAATACTGTTAGAATCCTTAGAAACAAACGTGTGGCAAATCATAAGGGAAGATTAAATGCCAGCATAAACAGACCTTGGAGCTGGAGGAATTCCGGTAAGATCAAATTTACCGAGGTTCCTGCAATCTTTTGTGAGACTCCTTTCACCCTCGAAGACCTGAGAAATTAAATAGAATCCATTAAGAAACCGATATGCATTTGCACAAAGACTTAACTAAACTAAGCATTTTATTGTCATCAAATTGACAAAGAACAATACCTGAATGGAGACAGTTGTCTGCTGATCCTGGTAAGTGGTGAAAACCTGGGATTTCTTGGTTGGAATAACGGTGTTTCTTGGGATAAGCTTGGTCATCACTCCTCCAACAGTTTCAATACCGAGGGTGAGAGGAGCGACATCAAGGAGAAGGATATCTGAATACCATAGTAAACATTTGTCAGTAGTTGCTACAGCAGTTCAGCTAATAACCGCTTTATCAAATATATCAAAATTATCTGCGCAAGAAGAGAAAGGAGTATTACCTTTGGTTTCTTCACCACCCTCTCCACTCAAGATGCTTCCTTGTACAGCAGCACCATAAGCAACAGCCTCATCAGGGTTCACACCCTTGTTTGGCTCCTTGCCATCAAAATAGTCCTTAAGAAGCTGCTGGACCTTGGGAATCCTGGTACTTCCACCAACAAGCACAATCTCGTCGATCTGTCGCTTCTCCAAGCCAGCATCATCCATAGCCTTCTTCACAGGTCCCATGGTCTTCCTGAACAAGTCGTTGTTCAACTCTTCGAATCTAGCTCTGGTGAGGGGTTCAGAGAAGTCCACTCCATCGAAAAGGGATTCAATCTCCACACGGACCTGGTGCTGGCTACTGAGTGCTCTCTTGGCACGCTCGGCTTCCCTCCTGAGTTTTCCAAGGGCTCTGTTGTCCTTGCTGATGTCCTTTCCGTGCTTCTTCTTAATCAACTTGATGAAGTACTCCATGATCCTCTGGTCAAAGTCCTCACCTGCAGAACAGCACACTGACGTCAGCAACATAACACAATGACAATGTATGAGCAAGTAGTTAAACAAGAGACAAGACTTTCTCACCTCCCAAATGGGTGTCTCCATTTGTGGAAAGAACCTCAAAAACGCCATTATCAATTGTCAAAATACTGACATCGAAAGTTCCACCACCAAGGTCAAACACAAGGATGTTCTTTTCGCCACCCTTCTTGTCCAAACCATATGCGATGGCGGCTGCGGTTGGTTCATTGATAATCCTAGCAACATTGAGCCCAGCAATCACACCGGCATCCTTGGTTGCCTGTCTTTGGGCATCATTGAAGTATGCTGCGTTTTGAAAAGGAAAAAAATGTCAGGTTTATGACCAATACAATCGTATATACTTGGAAAGATAACAGGTTAAATATAAGCTTTACTCACCAGGAACAGTAACGACGGCATCCTTGATTTTCTTCCCAAGGAATGCTTCAGCCGTTTCCTTCATCTTAGTCAAAATCATGGCGCTGACCTCTTCGGGGCTGAAAACCTTGGTTTCACCATCCTTGATCCTCACTTGGATATAAGGCTTTCCATCTCTATTAACAATCTTGTAAGGAACAAGCTTCATGTCCTTCTGAACCTCTTTGTCTTCAAACCTGCCAAAGAATAAGCACCAGTCAGTATTAACTTCCAGCCAGCTTAAATGATTTTAAATCATCAACATACAAAGAAAACACATACTTTCTTCCGATAAGTCTCTTGACATCAAAGACGGTCCTTTCAGGGTTCACAGCTGCCTGGTTCTTAGCAGCCTCACCGATCAGTCTCTCACTGTCGCTGAAAGCCACCCATGATGGGGTGATACGGTTACCCTGGTCATTGGCTATAATTTCCACATGACCATTTTTGTAAACACCAACACAGGAATAAGTGGTCCCAAGATCAATTCCAATGACAGTTCCCAACTTGGTCGCTTCTTCTTTAGCGATGGTAAATGCAAAAAGGCACCCTGTAATGCAAATTTTTCCATGTTAGTACACATATGAAGCACATACGGTAAATGATAATAACGTATCGCTTTCAAACAATAAATTATTGTGTAGTAACTCATCACGTGGTATAATCAATCCACGCACGTGATATGGTTATTAATCACAAAACCTCATGTATAAACCCGCTCCTCAAAAATTATAACACGTGGATTAGTTATATCACGTGACAATGTTCCACTACCATATCAATATATTTCCTTTCAAACAAGGCTTTGGCCATTGGCATGTCACGCATCACGCAATTAGCAAATGACAACAATTAACAGAAACTAGCAACAAGCTGTGCACAGATTATTATCATATCATTTATTAAGCATACTTTCTTAGCAACGCAACCAACACTTTTTATGACATTGCCCATAAGAAATGGTACCACAACGGTTGCAAGATCGAAATCTCCTCGACGTTCGGAAACTTCCATTTCTTAACAAAAATAAAAATTCATCAAATTACCAGCTACTAAACCCTAATATCTGTTAGCAATACTAAACATTCTAATTCTTCCTATCTTATGTTTCAATTTCACCTGACGTATACGAAATCAAGCAAATAAATTTCATACACACACATACAAACGATATATTTACACAACCACACATATCAATCTAACCACTTACAGATCTCAATCATTACACAATTAAATCAATAACAAACAATTTTATAACTTTCTCAAACCATCTAGATCTACTCCGACACCTCAACGTAATCATGAATAAACCTATCATCCACCATTTCTTACACACACCAAAATTCAACATCCACTAACAAAAATCCACAAAAAATTTAAGCTCAATCCACAAATCTCATCGTTTCCGAGCTCAAAAACATCAAATCACAGTCAGATCCGCCGCATTATCCCGATCAAAAACAAAAATCTACATAACCTCAAACAAAATATGAAAAAACCAGATCCAGCACTCAGAAACCGAAACACTCACCGAATGTGACGATCGCGAGCACGATCAGAGATCCGCGAGCTCTCCAAGAGCCAGCCATGGCGTCTGCGCAACTACGAAAGCTCTGTGCGTTTTCTCTCTGCGTCGGAGATCGAAGTGCAAAGAGTGATGGCTTCTGGTGGCCTCTCCAGCGATTTTGGAGGAGTCCTCGGTGTTTCTGAGTACAGCCCGTGGGACTCGAGCTTTTATAGAGGGAGATAAACGTATGCTGTCCGCATCTGCGACTCCGTCTGTAACCTGATGATGGCAATTCGTGGAAACATGTCATTTCTAATGACGTGGGCCAATCAGATTGCGAGGCCTCGGAGCTTGGCCAATCATATTCGACTCTCATGTGTGATCGTCTGGTCCGTTGGATCTCGTGAAAGGGTTTACGTGTATGGTGAAGAGTGAGAAGTGCCTGTAGCTTAAGAAGCAAGTATCGCTTTAGGCTATATGAAACGCGCCGTATAAAGGGTGTTGATTGCTCTTCTGACAAATTCATTGAAAAGTTTTACGTTTTCTTTAGAGAACTTAGTTATATTTAATCTCATGTTTGGAATATGTTTTCTTATACTATAGTAGACCTTGTGCATTAAATTTAAATGTCATTTTGCGGTAACGGGATTAATCAACTTTTAAGATCGATTCATTTACTCGGTAAAAGCAGGGTTTACGTTTGGTTTGATGAATCATTTTGTTTAAAAGTTGAAGAGACTGTTATTATTAAAGATACTCGGAACTTTCACACATGCTTTGCATGTGAATTTTTCTTTTTCATTTATAGATCAAAATTGGAACCAACATATAAACAGTAACCATGTGTGAAAAAGAAAGACTAGATTAGATTCTTAAAATCATTGTAACAATTTGATGTTCAAAAATAAATTATATAGCTAGTTTATGCCATATGAATATAATTGAATTTATTGCACAATGCTTGAATATAGTCTCTCTTAATTGAGAGAAAAAAAAAATTTATTCATATCACGTACCACGTAGGTTGGTTAATTACAATTGAGGAAAAAAAGTGTGAAAAAGTTTTATTTTTCTTTAAAAAATTTTGAATGTTGCATGTGCATAAACGACTTGTGTGTTAAATTTTACGTGAATTGCATGACAGATTGGAGAAATTTCCAATGTACTTGAAACATAGGCAAGTATATCACGTGTCATGATAAAAGTGGAGGGACACTTGACCAAAAAAAAAAAAAAAAAAAATCTTCTCCGCTTGTATTATGATAGGTGGTGTACTGACTCATGTTATGATAACACTGAAAACCCTCTGGACAGATTGCTCATGTTACAACTCGTACTGTATTTTAATTCCGAAGTGGTTAACCTTCGTGCTCGTGACACGTATGACCTACCATCTTAGTATATTCTTGTAATACCCAATGATGCGAACACGTGTGTGCAAGCAAAACAAAATTTGAAGTACAAACAAAGATTCTATGAAACTTTAGTATTCAAGGCATTCGTTCATGAGAATTATGGACAATTTTGTTACCTTATTTTATTTATATTTGGGTTTTGGGTCCACTGGACCTACCCACTCTCTCTTTTCTTAGCATTCCCTCACTTTCCCACCAGTAATGCTATTTATACCATATTTATATATTATCTTATATAGTATCTGATGTGGACAGCCACATCATTTAAATTAATCATAATTTAATATAAATTAAAAACCATTTAATAAACCAATAATTAAAAAAATGCTGGAATAAAATGGTGATTGTGTCATACGAGGAGTCTTCTCCTTCCTTCCCCGTTCAATCCTGCTTCTTTTTTCTTCCACGCCATTTTTTTAGGTCAGTCAAATCCACCACAATCTAAATTAAATCTCATACAGCAAGGTTCATGCGCTCCCCTATTTGGATTATTGGTACACATGTATCATTTTTTTCAATGAACCTTGTCGTATACTTGTAGTGGAATTTTCCAAACTCGTTCAATTCCGATTAGCCCTGCAACCTCGATTTAGGAGATGGAATGCCTTTGGTGTCTTGAAACTGACTTTGAATTGCCAGGAACGTTCGAAGTTGGACTATGAGAACTTATGGATGTCTCCTAGCTCTTGTTCTCTACATGCCCCTTCCCCATCGACCACAATTTGTTGAAGATTATCCTTGACCTAGGTGGCAGCAATTGCGCACAATTGCGTTGTTTTTGTTGCTCTTCTTGCCAAGTTTCGCGTTCTTTTGGAGATTGTGGTAGTCCACACTAACATGAAGGGTGAAAAAAAATAGTGTGAAAAAACTAGCTTGGAAGAAGAAACGGGGAAGGAAGGAGAAGACTCCTCGTATGCCACAATCACCATTTAATTCCAGTTTTTTTTAATTATTGGTTTATTAAATGGTTTTTAATTTAATTTAAATTATGATTAATTTAAATGATGTAGTTGTCCACATCAGATGTCACATAAAGTGGTATATAAATGTGGTATAAAAACATGGTAAGAATAACATTACTGCTTTCCCATACTTCTTTGTTTCTTTCTTTCTTTCTCTCTATCTCTCTCTCACTTTTCCATTCTTCCTCGACAACCATGGGGACAACAACAATGGCGCCATTGCCTTTATTCAGGCAATTTCAGACAACCAAACTACCATCACTTTATTCTTCTCGTCACCACGAATCTTTCTTGAGTTTTCATTGTCTAGAAACTTAACTCGAGATGCCGATTCGAAAAGCTCTAACGCAAAGAAGCTTTCCTAGCAAGTCTCTCACCGGAAACGGCAAAAGTAAGCCTCGTGGTTACTACCATTCAATAAATATCATTGAATAGATGAATTTTCATATATTGCATGGTTGATTTATTGAGAAATGCCACATATTCGACCTAGAAAAGTCTTTAGCTTTTTCGGCGAGAAAACCTAGAATCCGACGAGAGCACTGAGGACGTGCAAGGGGATTCTAACCAAACGGCAAGGAATCGACCTTCGAGAGCACCACCAATGTTTTCTTGTGGAATGAAGAGCAACCCCGTTCTTTGATAGGAAGTTGGACGATGGACGGTAGCGTAGCAGCACTATAAAGTTTTATGGCCAAGAATAAAATCCGATGAGGATTCCGGCGTGCACAGCGACGACCTAACCCAGATTTGAGTCAATTCGACCCAAACCTGGTACGGACCAGGCAACTCGATCAGTCAACCCAACCTTTTTTTGAATTGGGTTGGAAAATCTGAAGAGTGGTATCCTAAGGATTATAAGAGCATGCAAGGTAAGGCAAATATGACTACACGGTGTATCTTGAGTGGCCTTTTGCTTCTTACTATATTATTAATATATGTTATCGGAATCGGTTTTATGTGATGCATTTATATCAAGAAAAGCATTATCCCCGAATCCTTTCCTCCTAATCTACCAAATCAAGGAATCCTTGCATTGAAATTTGATCCAACGCTTCAAACATGGGCTCACTTTAAAAGTTATAATAACTTCAGCTGTTAGATCAAATTTCAATGATACGAATTCCCTATTTTGATGGATTAGGATGAAGGGATCCAGAAATAATCGCTTTCCTTTATATCATTGTTTGGGCCCAAAATATTATTGTTGGGCCGAGCGGCAGGATGTGCTCGGCCCAAGGTGATGATAAATACTATGGGCCGAATAATAACTCCTGGGTAAGCTGACAGGATCGGCCAAATCTTATCCCAAGTAGTCCGGATGAATAGAAAAGGTCGAAGAAATCCTAGTACGACCAGGATTCTCGACCGGCGAGGAATGGGGTCCCGAAAAGAAGGAAAATTCAGAATCCCAGTGGGAGTAGGTTGTTCGAGTTAGAATCGAGATGGGACAAGGACTCCCAATCCAAATCGGAATTGGTTTCAAGGAATGGGGTACTATAAATACAAGAAGTCATGCAACAGAAAAGCCCTACACAAAATCAGCATACAATTGCCCTGCGCAAAACCTCTCAAACACCTTGAGATTTTTCCTTTTCTTTTCCTGCCAACACACCTTCAGTTTGGATAAACAGCACTGTGGAAGCACCCGGCGAGCATCTTCAGTTTGGATAAACAGCACTGCTGCCACAGAATCAGCCGACCGAGAAGCACCTTCAGTTTGGATAAACAACACTGCGTCGAGGTTGACCGGTTATCTATCTAAGTCTCGGCCGAGAAGGGTTCTCGAACCTTTGTTGGCAGAGGTCACCGTGCTAGCCTTTTCGGCATAGTCAGGTGTTACGAATTGCATTGTTCGGCGTACAGGACGCCGAGTTATTTTATGATTGGATACTCGCAAGTAGGTTTCAGGGTTCGGCATTCCGACGGCCGAACTACGTTTACCATCAAGACATACATCACGTTCGAGTACCTGTGCCCATATAGTTTGGTCTCGATTCGACGTGCTTATACTCTTACGAATATAATCACAGTGACCGAATCGGGCTCCGACGATTTGTGAACTCCGCAGAATTAGTAGCCTTGTCTTCAGGCTGTAGAACCCAGAGACCGAGAGTGTTCCTTCCTCGGTCGCAATCGCAAGATAGAGAAGTCAACGACGCGCTCAAAGCGACATCAACAAATTTTACTCCTCGGCCGAGCTCGGCCGACGAGTTGGCACGCCCCGCATTCAACCGAAGGACGTAGTTAGCTTACTAGTTACTCGGCCTGCGCGCCACGTAGGTTTTGTAATTTTGAGGGTCAACAATCATACTTTGCTTTTACTTAGATAATGCAAATGATTTATGTGTTGACGATGATGTGATTTATAACCTTGTGAGCCCTACTTTGGAATGTTTTTCTATTGGTTAATACTTTATGCAATATTATGATTTGTGACAGTTGTGATTTGAGAGTTATCTATGACATGTTTTCATATAATTTATCCACTCATTATGTATACTTACACAGTGTTTATAGTATTGTACGAGGTTAAGATCAGCTTCACATGTATGTTCATATTGAATCTTTATAGGTGCCTACCTATACTCGTTTACATTAGACAATTAGGATTCGTATGTATACGTTTAGCGTCAGTTTCACATATTTGTTTTACTGATTTCTGTATGATCTAGTGTGTTTGCATTCTCTAATGAGCATACCATATTTGTTTTACTGATGATTTGTGATTTATCTGCTTTCCTGTAACAATAGATTTTCATCGGTGTCATGGTATTGTGATTTCTACATGTTGGATCTCTCTTGTTGATTTTATACTGAGGATTTAAGTGACTTGCCCTATTTATCGTAATACTGCTTCTACATTAATGTTAGGTTTTTCATACTTATATGTAATTTGGTTTTGTTTATTATGTGGGTTTATAGCGAGCGGTTAGTATGTTCGAAAGAGAAATGATTTTTAGAAATCTTTATTATTGCCAACTCACACATTTTGTTTTGCGCCCTCTTAACATCGAGGCTAGGTGGCATATCTTTCCCCATCAGTGTAGGGATTATTCTTAGTATATTTGTATTAACATATTTGGATGTGTTACATTGTACACTTACATTGTGGATATTTAGATATTTTAGTTTCCTTTACATACATTTATTTATGGTTCATCATACTCATTGCCCACTCTACTCTTTTATTCTTTTGTTTATACTCTTACTTTAATTTACTCGTACTTTCTACGCATCACTTTCCCGTTATGGTTTCTTGGTCTTTGCTAAGAGCACAAGCTTGCTCCACTATCTTAACATGATGTTCACTTTTAATGCAGAAATTGACCATTTTTCCTCATAAACTCCTTTACCAGACATTGGGGATATTCTAGTCACCAAAATCGACACTTTTATTTGACTGAAATTCTAACTTTTGTTCTTTAACTACATCTGGATAATTTAATTTTAAACTGGATTTAAAGCTGGTATATTGGCACCAAAATGAAGTCCAGTGGTAATTGTAGGAAACTTTTAATTTAAGTGGCAAAATGCGCACACACCTAGTAGTTCAGATGATATTTGTAGAAATTTTCATAAAATATAAAACGAAGCACAAAAGTATAGATAAATAAAAAAAAGCAAACACTCACCAGCGCCTTACAGCGGATCAATCCCGTACAAAATTAAATAAACAACTGTAATAATAACGGTGCTAAATAATACAGCGACACCCAATCCCACACGGACTACAATACCGTACGAACCACGCCCAATCAAACCACCGCCAGCCCAAGCCCATCCTCGCCAGAACCCAGTGGGCCCACCAAACCATCTCCAATTCCCCTTCCACCTTTAACCACACGCT
The DNA here is from genome assembly GCF_041283825.1 of Pyrus communis. Classification (NCBI taxonomy): domain Eukaryota; kingdom Viridiplantae; phylum Streptophyta; class Magnoliopsida; order Rosales; family Rosaceae; genus Pyrus; species Pyrus communis. The sequence continues at coordinate 8,559,076 of NC_142578.1, forward strand.
CCCACTCGCCGAAGACTCCGCGTGGACACCTTGGAGAAAATATATAAAAATTAAGATATCGCTGGGTGTTTTTGCAAATCCCAGCTTTTACAGTATCGGCATATTAGCTTTCGTTCCCACACTCTGCTAGGGTTTTCAGAGTCGCCGCTTCTGCTCTTCTTCTTCTTCCGTCAACTCGGTCTTCGACTGGGATTGATCACTCGCTCCCTCTGTCACCGGGTCCACCCACCAACTCGGAGTAAGTTCGAATTTCGATCCTCCATTTTGTGTAACATTTACTGGCAGTTCTTCGTTTTCCGATTCCAGTTTTCTCGCTCTGATCTGAAATCTTTGATCCGAGATTTGGATTAGTTTACTGCTTATTATGTTAATTTTTTGTGTTAGGACCAGTAATTTTGTAACTGTTTTGTGTTTGAAATTCAAATTTTGTTTGGGAAAGTGGAGGAGCCGATAATTTTGAATTTCCGATTGTTTGTAGGGTTTTGGTAGTATTCGTACTCAGTGTCCACCGTATGCTGCTATTAGTAGTTTCGATTCCGCTTAGTTGGAAAGCGATTTCAGAACGTTAGCAAGGAGAAATGATATGCTTGATAAATTGTTCGTTGTGTTTTCGTTTCGGTTAGCGAAACTAGGGGTTTATGAGGATTAGTGGAGGGGGTTAGTGTGTTCGAATTTCGATCCTTTCTTTTGTGTATGTTTACTGGCACTTTTGTGTATGTTTACTGGCACTTTTGTGTTTTCTGATTCCAGTTTTCTCGCTCGGATATGATATCTTTAATCAAGATTTGAAACTGTTTTCTGCTTATTCTGTTAATTTTGATCTTGGAATTAGTATTTTTTTTAACTGTTTTATGACTGATCAATTTAAATTATGTTTGGGAAAGTGAATGCGTCCATAATTTTGGATATCTAATTGCTTCTAGTGTTTTGATAGTTCTCCCGACTCAGTTTGCACTTTATACTGTTATTTCTAGTTTCATTTCTGCTAAGTTGGAAACATTTTCGGAATAGGTAACAAGGAGAAATGTTATGCTTGATAAGTTGTTAGTTGTGTTTATTTTTTCTCTTGGCAAAACTAGGGTTTTATGAGGAATTAATGAAGGGGGTTGTTCTTTCTAATTGTTGTGAGTAGAGGTGATTAATGGATGCATAAGTTAATTGGGTATCGATGATTATCGTCCCATATATTATCTGTCGCGTAGTAATAGTTCTGATAAATAAGCTGTGGGACACTTTGTGATCTATTTTGGATTATTAGGATTTTTTCTATCACAGAGTTTCTGTGTTCCCAATGTCCTGATACCCTCCCTCTTCAACCTCTGTTCCTATGAGTTGTCCTGATACCTCTATGTGTTTGATATTTGTATTTGCATGATTTGAACTGCTAGTTGAATCGTAGATGAGATGATTTGTTGGTTGATTCAAGATTTATTTCATTAGGCCTTAAATGCCTTTTTGCCTTTATATAACAAAAATGGTTTATGTAAAGAGTTCCATTATGCGTAGTGCTACTTGGTTAGTGCATCTGCCTCCTCCCTAAATTGTGATTTATAAGATGTATTTATAGAACTTTACGAAGTTCAGTTTGACTCAGTGCGAATGTTAATGCATGTGTGATTACAATTTGTTTTGGTATCATTAATAATTTAATTGGATTATTGGTTTCAGATTCAAATGGCGATGGAGGTTACCCAAATTCTTATAAATGCACAAGCAGTTGATGGGAATGTACGCAAGCATGCCGAAGATAGCCTCAGACAGTTTCAAGAACAAAATCTTCCAAGTTTCTTGCTCTCTCTTGCTGGAGAATTGGCCAATGATGAGAAGCCTGTTGAGAGTCGTAAACTAGCGGGCTTGATCCTCAAGAATGCTTTGGATGCCAAAGAACAACATAGGAAGTTTGAGCTCGGACAAAGATGGTTGTCCTTAGACCCATCTGTGAAGGCCCAGATCAAAGCCTGTTTGTTGAAGACCCTTTCTTCTCCTGCCCATGATGCTCGGTCAACTGCATCTCAAGTTGTTGCAAAGCTTGCCGGGATTGAGTTGCCACTTAAACAGTGGCCTGAACTGATAGAAGCTCTATTATCGAATAATAATCAACTTCCAGCTCATACCAGACAGGCAACTCTTGAAACTCTTGGGTACATATGCGAGGAAGTATCCCCAGATGTTGTAGAGCAAGATCAAGTGAATAAAATGCTTACTGCTGTAGTTCAGGGCATGAACTCTACTGAGACTAACAATGATGTCAGGCTTGCAGCCACAAGAGCTTTGCATAATGCTTTAGGTTTTGCTCAGGCAAATTTCTCAAATGATATGGAGCGTGACTATATAGTGAGAGTTGTATGTGAGGCTACTCTTTCCCCTGAAGTGAAGATTCGACAGGCAGCCTTTGAGTGTTTGGTTTCTATTTCTTCAACATATTACGAGAAGTTGGCTCCGTATATACAAGATATATTTAGCATCACTGCTAAGGCTGTGAAGGAAGATGAGGAACCTGTTGCACTTCAAGCCATTGAGTTCTGGAGTTCAATCTGTGATGAGGAGATTGACATATTAGAAGAATATGGGGGTGATTTTACGGGGGATTCTTCTATTCCATGCTTTTACTTTATCAAGCAAGCACTTCCTGCTCTAATTCCTTTACTATTGGAGACTCTTCTTAAGCAAGAAGAGGATCAAGATCAGGATGAAGTGGCCTGGAATGTTGCAATGGCTGGTGGAACTTGCTTGGGCTTGGTAGCACGAACAGTTGGAGACGATATTGTTCCACTGGTAATGCCATTTATTGAGGAGAATATTACAAAGCCAAATTGGAGGCAGAGGGAGGCAGCCACATACGCATTTGGTTCTATTTTGGAAGGTCCATCCCCTGAAAAGCTCATGCCTCTAGTTAATGTTGCTCTGACTTTCATGCTAAATGCTTTGACGAATGATCCAAATAACCATGTGAAGGACACTACTGGTTGGACTCTTGGAAGAATATTTGAATTTCTTCATGGGTCAACTTTGGAGACACCCATAATAACCCAAGCGAATTGCCAACAGATTATCACAGTTCTTCTTCAGAGCATGAAAGATGTTCCAAATGTAGCTGAGAAAGCTTGTGGTGCACTCTATTTTCTTGCCCAGGGTTTTGAGGATGCAGGACCTTCTTCCTCTCCTCTGACTCCCTTTTTCCAGGATATTGCCCGAGCCCTTCTAGATGTCACTCACCGAGAAGATGCTGGAGAATCCCGCTTGCGAACTGCAGCTTATGAGGCTCTGAATGAAGTAGTAAGATGTTCCACTGATGAGACTGCTCCATTGGTGATGCAGTTAATTCCTGTCATCATGATGGAACTCCACCAGACACTTGAGGCGGAAAAGCTTTCAGCTGATGAGAGGGAGAAGCAGAATGAATTACAAGGCCTTCTTTGTGGTTGCTTGCAGGTCATCATACAGAAGCTTGGGTCATCTGAACCGACAAAATATGTCTTCATGCAGTATGCTGACCAGATGATGGGTTTGTTCTTGAGAGTGTTTGCGAGTAAAAGTGCCACAGCTCATGAGGAGGCCATGCTTGCCATTGGAGCTCTTGTCTATTCAACAGGCTCAGATTTTGCTAAGTACATGACTGAGTTTTATAAATATTTGGAAATGGGTCTCCAGAATTTTGAGGACTATCAGGTTTGCGCCATCACCGTTGGTGTGGTGGGGGATGTATGCAGGGCTTTGGAGGATAAGGTATTGCCTTATTGTGATGGGATTATGACCCAGCTCCTCAAGGATTTGTCCAGCAACCAATTGCACCGATCTGTGAAGCCCCCAATTTTTTCATGCTTTGGTGACCTAGCTTTGGCAATTGGGGAGAATTTCGAGAAGTATTTGATGTATGCTATGCCCATGCTTCAGAGTGCCGCAGAGCTATCTGCCCATACATCAGGTGTGGATGATGATATGGTAGAGTACACAAATACATTGAGAAATGGAATTATGGAGGCGTACTCTGGTATCTTGCAAGGATTTAAGGGCTCCCCAAAGACCCAATTATTGATGCCGTATGCACCGCATGTTCTTCAGTTCTTGGATAGTTTATACATAGAGAAAGACATGTAAGATCATCTGGAACATATACTATAACTTTCGTTTACAATTGTTTGTTTGTTTGTTTTTTTTTTGTATTAGTTTATGGTATTTATTTATGTTTTTTTTGTTTGCTTTTTCAGGGATGATCTGGTGATAAAGACTGCCATTGGGCTACTTGGGGATCTCGCTGATACGCTGGGTAGTGCTGTTGGTCCGCTAATTATGCAATCTATGTCAGCCAAAGAGTTCCTAAATGAATGTCTCATGTCAGATGATCCTTCGATTAAGGAATCAGCAGAATGGGTCAAGATTGCTATCAGTCGGGCAACTAACTTTTGAGGCGACTGCTGCATAGCATATTCTCATTCGTACATGCATTTGGGTGTCTTGAGTTGGGTCTGGGATTGCATATCATGAGAGTCACGTCATCACCGTATTTGGGCTGAGACGTTTGCGCCAACGTCAGTCAGTATACCAAGTCAGCATTGGGGAGTTGGTTTTTTCGTCTTATTTTTTAAATATTTTTCGCTTGCATTGCATTGGACGAAGTCGGCGGTGATGACTTCTGTGTCTCTGCTATCTTAGCAGAAAGAGATAAATAGAAAAGAGAAACTGGTACACTGGTGTCCGAGGAAAAAAAGTACCCCATCATGCCCGCGCCGCTGCTGTCTTTTGTGGGACGAGAGAATGGCTGTTTCATGTGTCTGAAGTTGATGGTGGTAATAGTTTTTGGTTCAGAAGTCGCCGAAATCAGGGCCCTTGAGCAGTTCTGTACAAGTGTCTGCATTTTCTCTCCCCATATCTTTTTCTTTCCTCAGCTGAATTTGGTGTTCTAAAGTATTTGCATTGTTACATCGCATGCCAAATCGTGATAAGAGTTTTGTAGTCCTGTCCTGTATACTTGCTTGTTACGTAGGATCGGCGACGTCCGCAGAATATTTTGGGCAAAATTCATGCATACATTTTAGTCAAATGGCAATCGTATTGTTGTACTCACAGGAATATTTGTCAAGTCAAATGTTAAATCTCATGCATTTTATTCAAATTTTCGTCTTCTGCTGCCTTATTGTTGCCTTCTTATGATCTTGTATTCGGTAATATCGTGTCCATAGTGATTGAACATTGAGCAGCTGCCTGTACATAATTCGATGAAAGTTTATAGAATTTCAACTGCTGGACAAGATGAGTGAGTAATTTTATGTTAAATTAGCAGTTTAGAAATTATGGATTTGGTATAACATGCGAAAATATACATAGTCGGATAAAATTACGGTCGGTTATCGACAAGGGAGAAACTGCTATTTTGTACGGTGTGAATGTATTCAAGAGTGAGCAAGTGAATTTACAAAGTCCTCTCTCAAAATTCTTCCTACTTGCTTGCTAAGCTTTCAAAGATCAACTTAAATGAAAAGGATTGATTGTTATTGTGACGTTCTGTTTTAAAATAATATACTGTGAAAGATTATACACTACACGAGACACTGTTCGAAGACCGGATGCCGCTGTAAAGATGAATCTGTTCTATGCAAGTCCCCCAGTCGTAGCCAAACTGTTGAGTGGGGGCAAAGACCAAAAGGGGCCTAATAACAAAAGCCCATATTCCCCGGAAATGCGATAATTTGGTAGTCTCTCTCTCTCTCTCCCTCTCCCCACACCTTGTCGCGCCCTGTGGCTGTGGACAGTGGACTGTGGGAGTGTGTGTGCGCATACGCCCGCGTTCACCCCCGCAAACGCAATTTCCGTCACACTTTCTCGCTCGCTCATTCATTTCCCCCAACAAAACCACCACACCCACCACCTTTTTCCGGTTCCCGAAACCCTAACCACAATTGCGAGCCTCCATCAATGGCGATCGCATCTCCACCAGTTCCGACCTTCTCCGCCTCCTTCTGCCGCACCCGCACCGAGTTTCCCTCCCCCTTTAATCGCATCCCTTCCATTTTCTCCCGCGCTCACCGAGCCAAACCTCACCCCCTAACTCGCCGGCTCGCCCTCTCCGCTCGTCTCAACTCGTCCAAGTCTTCCGATGCCGGCGGCTCGGTCTCGCCGGACAACGGCGACCTCCAGTACGAGCTCTTCCACGGATTCTCGCCGCAGCGCTGCCGGAGAGGATATCCAGTGTTCGTCACGCTGCCTGTGGACTCCGTTGGGCCACTGGGCGCTGTCCGGAGGCCCAAGGCCATGGTCCAGTCGTTTAAGGCGCTGGCCGTGGCCGGAGTGGAAGGCGTGGTCATGGAGGTGTGGTGGGGTCTGGTGGAGAGGGATCGACCCATGCTTTACAATTGGGAAGGCTACTTGGAGATCGTCTTTCTGGCTCGACGCTGCGGATTGAAGGTTCGGGCCGTCTTGGCGTTTCATCAGTGCGGCGCTGGGCCGGAGGACACTCATTGGTCAGTTTTGTATTTGTTTTCTCTGGTTTCAATTAATTTAATTTATTCTTTAATTATATGACTAATTGGTCTTTGTTGAATTAGTTTTAGGTTCTGCGTTTTCTTTATCTGCATGAGGTTTGGAATCTTAAATAAGGACCTGCAATCGAAAGCTTGAATTTTCCATTTTATTAATTCCAGTAATTAAACAGTATTAATTTTGTATTGTATTGTTTCTTTTGACCAATTGTGTTTTTGAGGATTGGAAGTATACTGCAAATTCTGAAATTGAAATATGAAATGAATGGTTTGTCACCCTATAAGGATTCATTGGTTCCAGGAAAATATACGGCGATTTTCGTTTGATCTTCATAGATTGTGTCTTCTGCATAATATATTATCTAAGGTAGAAAGTTACAAGAACTTACATCAGGGTTATATTATCGTAAACAATTCCCCTGGTGATGTTCATTTTCGGATCTTCTGAGATGCCTCGAGTGTCCTTGTAATTGGGATCACATATTTACTTACTGGGCACCGATGCATTTAAGCTCATGTCACTTTGAGATATAGCTCGAGGCTTAAAGGTAGCAGGTAAGACCAGTTGGCTGATTTACCTTTTTCCGTCATTTTGTTGAACTGTTTCGCTGAACTAAATTTGCTTCTTACATGTTCTACTTTCGTCCTTGTACTGTACCCAAGGAATATCATTTACAACTTATGAAGTGAGTAATGTTTTAGAGATTTAGCTGTTCCATTAACGATTTCAGATTGCCTGATGTTTTAGTGATTGAGTTGTTCCATTAAGATTTCAGATTGCCTGTCATTCTTTCCCCATTAGTACTTTTTAGCTGTATTTTTCAAGAATCTTCTGTTAGCTAGTTTAAAACCCACTGATGCTGAATCTTTGTCCTTTTGTTCATTGAAGGATTCCTCTTCCTCTGTGGGTACTTGAGGAGATTGATAAAGATCCAGATTTAGTATATTCTGACAGATTTGGAAGAAGAAATGTCGAGTACCTTTCTCTCGGGTGTGATATGCTTCCTGTTCTGCGGGGACGTTCACCACTTCAAGCATATGCGGATTTTATGAGGAACTTCAGAGACACTTTCAGACCTTTTCTTGGTGTTGTCATAACAGTAAGATAATGTGAAGTGAATAGTTGAGCACATCAAGGCTATAGTCATATTGGTATAATCCCCAACAGTTAAATTAAGTGCTTACTTGTTGCAGGGAATTCAAGTTGGGATGGGGCCTGCTGGTGAATTAAGATACCCTTCTTGCCCTACCCAGAAGCTAACGTGGGCTTGGCGATCTCGTGAGCTTGGAGAGTTTCAGTGCTATGACAAGGTAGGAGGGAATTCGTTTACAAGCTAATACATGAATTTCTGCCTCTGCCTGAATGAGGATGAACTAGTGACTGTCTTTGCTACTCATTTTTCCTGATAATCATATTATTTGCCCCTGTATTGATTTCGTTTTGTCTTTAATTCCCTTGCCAGTATATGCTTGCGTCTCTCAATGCATGTGCAAGAGAGATTGGGATGCCTGAATGGGGAAATGGAGGCCCTATTGGTGCTGCCAATTTAATGCAGGATCCTGAACTGACAGAGTTCTTCAGAAGTGATGATGGATCCTGGAATACATCATATGGTACGTTTTTTCTTGAATGGTACTCAGGAATGCTGCTTCTGCATGGTGAAAGGATATGCAGGGAAACTGAGACCATTTTCCGGGGTACAGAGACTAGTACGTCAGTAAAGTTAGCTGGGATGCACTGGCATTACCGCACTAAGTCTCATCCGTCCGAGTTAACAGCTGGCTATTACAATACTTCAACAAGAGATGGATACTTGCCAATTGCTCGCATGTTGGCAAAGTACAGCTTTACTTTGTGCTGCTCAGGTTTTGACTTGCAAGATCAGGAAGAGAGGAAGATGAACCCCGTCAGCAGCTCGGAAGGCCTTCTCAGACAGTTGCTTTCAGCTGCTAGGGTGTGTGATATACCACTGGAAGGTGAAACTTCTGCTGCCAGTTTGAACAATGAATCTTTGCAACAGGTGGTAAGGATGTCAAAGTATTACTCATATGGTCTCGAAAAGCCCTCGTTTTCGTTCAACTTTGTGAGGATGGACAAGAACATGTTCGAATTTCATAATTGGGTTCACTTTACTCGTTTTGTGAGACAAATGTCTGATGGCAATGCCTTTCGAGCCAAACTAGAAGTTGATGCAATGCCTGATACACGTCGGTCTCCCACTTGCCTTTCAGATGTTAAGAAATTTGGAATGGCTTCTGCATATTGCTAGGGACCGATCATCCACCACTTACAGCATTCATAACAAGTGTTATATTCTTACACCCTTCGCTCCGCATTTGATGTGCATACATACATAACATGATTACCTCAGATCGATTGTTGTAAGATGTGTAGTAATGCGTCAGTTTTCCTGTCGATGACTCTGTTAAGCGTAGTGTTCTTCTGCAGAGAGTTGTTGCATTGTGTTGTAAATTTGTAACACATGATTGCCTTCCTCATATTTTTAGAATGGTTGGCTTATCGTTAGCTCTGTTGTAATTCAAAATACAAAAATCTAGTTTCTATCTAATGCTCATATTCAGTGATGTATTTGTTATTTTTAATTCCCATCGTGAAATTTCCGAGTTGAAGGTGCTCTCTTTTTTGTTTGTTGGGGCCAAAATGCTCGAATCAATGGCCGCTGATTGGATGAATGAACGAAGGATAGTTGGAGAGATGTTGAAGAAATATACGAGAAAAGAAAAGCGAAAACTGAAATCGAATATAAAAAACTCGCTCTCCTCTCTCCCCTCTCCCACCACCTTTCATAATCCTTTATTTTCTCTAAATACTTTTCTTATATCTCATATCTTTAAGATTTTAGACGTCCTAGGAGTTGTAATGGTGTGCAAAACGTTTATGTTTCCCTCATAAGCTCCAAAGGAGTTTATAACATTTTTATTCACAATTTTTAAGAACATGTTATTCACATTTTATGCCTGTCATTTTCAAATAATTTGAGATGTTTACAATGAGGCCGTATTCTGTAACCATACGTGCCTTATTTTGTGATATAATTTGTCACAACAGTTGATGGTAATAATCAACAAAAAAAAAGCTAGAATCCGTCGTAGATCTAATTTTTTTATACATAAATTGCTCATTAAACAGGAACAATCACTTCATCAAAAGTACCGCCTGCACGCGCACGTGCGTAATTGACTTTAACAGTCCTCAAATGTGCATAAAATATAGGGACTGTTTATATTCTCCAGACCCACTGCCGTTTATCGGGAGATATGTTTAGGACAAGTGTTGGCCATCTGAATTCTGATGGAAAAAGCAGGAGGACTCGTGAATCTCGTTGTCGGCCTTTATTATCGCAGACAGCAGAAGCATGCATATTGAATATATTGATATATATATAGCACAGTGGTGTGGCTACCCACTTTTGTAGAGACGTGACTTCATCCAAATTGGAATAACTCAACAAAGTCAGCTAAGAAAAAAGTTGGCTCTTCTGTTTCAGATACATCATCAAGCATGGAGAATTTGATTCAAATATTGTGCTGCCGACAGAGAACAGTGTGGTGATTGGTGCAAGTGTCTGAGGGAAAGAGGGGAGGGATTTTAATGGTTATTGCGAATAGAAATCACGTTGGTGTGCTATTTTGCATAATATAACAAAGCCGAAAGACATGTTTAATACAAAAAAATCTACCTTTTATAGTTTGAGTAAAATGATAATAAAAATCATATGATCGTCTTCTTAGCACACCTAAAAGTTATTCGAAAGAAAGAGACGAAAGTTGTGCGGTCAAATTTAAAATGAGAGATGACATTCAATGATTCAAATATCTTTATTATGGCAAGTAAAACGACGCGGATCTCTCCATGGCTTTTAGGTCATTCCTGATTCCTTTTCTCCCCGAAATGGGACCTTGAGAAATGCAGTCTGCTTATTACCATACAATGTGAACCATGACAAAAGAAAGAGAAAAGATAGCAAGCATGCAAGCTAAAACAAGGGCACACATATACTATTTTTTTTTTTTTTTGGTTTGTTTTTTTTGGTGGAGGGGGGGGGGGGTGGGGGGTGTGTTTGGGGTGTGTCGGTGGGGGCAACACCCATGGATGCAACTATACAGAAGCATATGGAAGTGCTTATTTCAAGAGTGCTTCCAAGCCTCCCATAGTGCAAATCAAGGCAAACTGTTTCAGCTGTTTTGTGATTGTGCATACAGCACAGGGCAAGGGGTCACTCAGTCAGTCAAATCTTTGAATTTATAGTCCACCTATAGAATGATTGATTGAATGCACATTTACTCAAAGCTACTTTGATTCAATGTACATTTACTGTAACCATGGTGTTTTCTCTGTTTTAAGTGCTAATCCCAAATTAAGGTGCACTTAATCTAGCCCTTCAACTGCTTTGGTAATGAGTTCAGATGTTGGAAACTTCTGTTGATGATCATGAAAATTGTTAAATTTTGGACATGTTAGAGACTAGCTTACTTTAAAATATAATTTGAGAATTTTAGCCATTTGAGGAGAGTTCAAACATTACTTGAGGGAGAAAGAGAGGGCGTGAGAAGTGCTCAAAGGAGATTTGAATACTAAGGCGGAGTGCTTAATGACTTTTTGATCGTGCCAATAACAGTTTCAAATACTACAAAAAAATTTCGTCAGGCAATTAATTTAAAGGAAAAATAAAATAAAAACACAGAATAAATGCTCAACTATTGTGGTCTATTTTATTTGACAAGGTTAAAGAGGGCTAGCGGCAAGGAGAAGAGAGAGAGAGAGAGAGAGAGAGAGAGAGATGTGTTTGTAGAATTATAGGGGAATGCGTGCTGTTATCCCTCCTACATTGTGCCTTAATTTATAGTAGTAAAAGGAGAGAAGATATTCCTTCATCCCCAAGGAATACAAGATACAATAGGAAATGATAACTGGAATGAAATCTAATCTAGAATTTACACAATCACACTTAAACTAGGAATGTTTACAACACTCCCCCTTGAATGTGTAAATACTCAAGGTAGATTTAGCATCATGTAGAAGTTGAGGAAGTCGACTCATCGACACTGATTCTAAGGAACAACACTTATTCTCGATAAGGTACGAACTTGCATAAGTAGTATGTCTCACTAAAAAACCCTAAGGCTATGGCAAAAACCCGAAGAGGGACAAAATCCATAGTCTAAGGAAAAATGTTTGAGAAATGCAAAGTCAAAAGAAATGTCTACGGGACATCATTAGGGATATGACCAGCCCAAGGTGGGTGCCTAGTTAAAATCTAGTTAGGTAGCAAAAACCCAGTGGGAAAAATGCTCCTAATTGTAGGGAAAAAGAGTACATTAAGATCAAACAAGTATCTACATGATACTTCCCCTGAGTTTGACATAATTCTAAAGAGAAATAGCAAAGTTACAAATCATAAAGTTTATGCATACCAATTCCATGAACAAGTTTCTGAAACGTCACCTTTAGCGGTGATTTGGTGAAGAGGTCGGCCAAATTGTCTTGTGAACGAATTTGCATGACTTCAATCTTCTGATACTCTTGTTGTTGATGTGAAAAGAAGAACTTCAGCGCCATGTGCTTGGTGTTGTCTCCTTTGATGTAACCCTTCTTGAGCTGTTCGATGCATGCTGCATTGTCTTCAAAGATCGTCATCGGGACATCAATGGTAGTATAAAGATCGCATGAGCTTCGAATATGGCCCACTAATGCTCTCAACCAAAAGCATTCCTGAGTTGCTTCATGTAAGGCGAGAACTTCAATATGGTTAGACAAAGTGGCAACTAGTTGACCTCCAAGAGATTGCAGTGCCTCAAACGGTAAAGACATAACCTATTTGAGAATGTGCCTTGTGCGGATCAGACAAGTATCCTGTGTCAGCATAACCAACAAGGCTAGAATCAACTCGAAGAGCATTGGGTGCGGCACCATTCGAGGATTCATAGGGATAGAACAAGCCCAAATCCGTAGTACCCTTAAGGTAACGGAAGATGTCGTTCACGTTAGTCCAGTGTCTGCTTGTAAGTGCATTACTGTATCTTGCTAAAAGATTAACAGCGAAAGATATGTCGGGTCTAGTGCATTGAGCTAAGTACAATAAAGCGCCTATTGCACTTAGATAAGGAACTTTAGGCTCCAAAATCTCTTCATTATCCTCCTTCGGAAGGAAGGGATCTCGTTTTTCATCTAGCGATCGAACGACCATAGGAGTACTCAAAGGCTTTCCTTTATCCTCATTAAAACGGCGCAACACCTTCTGGGTATAGTTCGATTGATGTACTAGGATTCCATCCAAACAATGCTCTATCTCGAGACCGAGACAGTATTAAGTCTTACCTAGATCTTTCATCTCAAATTTCGACTTCAGGTGCGCGGCAATTCTCTAGAGCTCTTCAGGAGTTCCGATAAGGTTTATGTCATTGACGTATACTACAACAAGCGTAAATCCGGAATGTGACTTCTTAATGAACACACAAAGGCATAGTTTGTTGTTCACATATCCCTGATTAGTCAAATACTCACTTAGGCGGTTATACCACATTCTTCCAGATTGTTTCAAACCGTAGAATGAACGCCTCAGCCGAATTGAGAGTGTGTTCCAGGGTTTGGAAATATTTGAACCAGTCAATGTAAGTCATTCGAGAACTTTCATATAGATTTTCATATTAAGATCCTCATAGAGATACGCTGGTACTAGGTCCATCAGTTGTATATCCAATTTTTCGGAAACTACCAAACTTACAACGTAGCGAAAAGTAATCACATCCATAACAGGTGAGTAAGTTTCATTATAGTCAATCCCAGGGCGTTGTGAGAAGTCTTGTGCAACAAGAAGTCTTGTAGCTAACAGGTTTCACATGTGGAGGAGTAGGAGCTACAGGTTCAAACTTTTGCAAGTGAATCAAGTTCGACTTGGATTGCTCGTTTCCAGTTTGACCAATCAGTTCTACGTCGACATTCATCAACGAAACCCGGTTCAATGTCATCGCTTAACATAATCTCAGTAGCTATTACATATGCTAATGCATCGTTGACAATCATCTCATTTATACGCTACACACCATCTAAGCTAGCATAATAGACCAAAATCTCACGATTCTTGGGATGAGGATTCGTCTCTTCAAGGATGCTTCCATAATCTAGAATTTCCTCATGAGTTGGATAGAATGAGTAAGCGATAGTCAGATTCATGGTAGGCTTTTCAGGACCTTGTGCCGTGGGTTTCTTCTTTCGGGGGTGTGAATCCTTTGAACCAAAGGGTCTGCCACACTTTTGTGTAGGGGCAGATGATTGGCTAGTCGCTAATATACGTGGATCACCAGAATTGGTGTCCCGAGCCTCTAGGAGGGAAGTCCGTCATACATTTGGTACATCCATTTTTGTAGGCATATTCACAGCTAGAATATGTGATATTGTCATGCGTGCTAGATCGGTGAAAGCATCTGGCATACTCTGGAGATCTAATATGCGATGCACTTTAGTTTCAGACTGAGCAATGTGGAGATCTAAATGAGACAAAGTGGGAGTTGTCCAAGATAATTCGCGTCGTTCTTCAGGAACGTTGACGTTCTTATCTCCCTCTAACGACAGGAAGACTGTCTCATAGAAGTGAAAATCCAAGAAACGAACGGTAAATAGATTGCCTGTCAAAGGTTCTAAGTAACGAATAATCGAAGGAGAATCATATCTGACATAGATTCTCATCCTTCGTTGAGGCTTCATTTTTCTACATAAGGGCGACGAGATCAACACATATACCGCACAACTAAAAATGTGCAGATGCGATATATCGGGTTCGTATTTGGTAGCCAACTGAAGGGCACTAAATGGTTGTGTCGCAACAGGCCTCAGGCGGACCAACTTTGCTGTGCGCAATATTCCATGGCCCCAAGCAGCGATCAGGAGCTTGGTACGTATGACTAATGATCGAGCAATCATTTGTAAGCGCTTAATGAAAGCCTCTACCAAGCTGTTATGGGTGTGAACATTGAGTACATGATTTTCAACTTCAACCCCAGCCAACATGCAATAGTCATCAAAATTTTTAGATGTGAATTCTTCAGCATTATCCAATCATATAGATTTGATCGGATAATCAGGGTGGTGAGCCTTGAGCTTGATAGCCTGAGCCAACAGTTTGAAGAATGCAGCATTCCTTGTGGACAACAAGCACATGTGTGACCAACGTGTGGAAGCGTCAATCAAAGCCATAAAGTAGCTAAATGGTTCGCAGGGAGGCTGAATCGGTCCGTAAATGTCCCCATGAATCTATTGTAGAAAAATGGGAGGATTCAAATAAATCTTGTCATAAGAAGGCTTAGTAATAAGCTTTCCCATTAAACATGTTTGACATGCGATTCCTTGGATTGAACCTAAGCTTCGGGTTAGTGGAAGCTCGTGTGATGATTTGAGGATACAAGGTATTGTTATTCGTCCAGGATGTCTCAAACGATCATGCCAAAGTGTAATTTCGTGCGCGGTCCCACTAGTAGGGCCGGCCACATAGTGGCATTCTATGGGGGCGTATGGTCGTGGTATACAGACCACTCGGGATACGCTCCATCTTCTCTAGAATACGCTTCTAGCCATATTCGTAGGAAGTTATGCACAAAAATTCAACTCCGTTTTCTACGTGGGTTTCAGCATGGTAATTGTTATCTCTAATGTCCTTGAAACTCAACAACGTTCTTCTGGAACGTGGAGAATAAAGTGCCTCAATGATGGTCAAGATTGTACCATTGGACAACATTATACGTGCCTTACCGTATCCTTCTATCAGGTTGGATGGGCCTGAGAGGGTTGTCAGAGGTGCATTCTTAGGTATGAAGTTAGTGAAATAGATGCGTTCACGCAAAACTGTATGTGTGGTTGCACTATCTTCCAAGCAACTAACTTTCCTACTTGTCATCCCTAGAATGAAAAGTTAATTTGAATTGGTCACATGCATAAAAGTTCATAAAAACAAATAACAATTCAAAATAATTTCATTTATTCAAGGATGGTAATTGATTAAAACTTAATATCCCAAAAAAAAAAAAAAAAAATCAGCAACAAATAATCCAAACATAAGGGAAAATTGTTCAAAAATCAACCATAAACAAAGAAGGGGTTCAGCCACTAGGTGGAATTCGGCCCCATTGTCTTATTTCAACTAAAAAAATTAAGTCTATGTCTAAGATTCTAATCTTCCATAGAGATATCCTTTTGAAAGTCAGAAACCTCCATTTTTGTAATCTCCGGTTCATCCACTTGCACAAAGTTTGATTCAAACTTCTTATGACGAGAATGATATTCATCTACAACCTTCTTGGGAGCTCAGCAAACATGGGACCAATGGTCATTTGAACCACAGTGATAACACATATCCGCGTCCATGGTTTCAGGTGCTTTGCCCTTATTTTTGAAGTTCGGGGCCTTGGGAGTGAGGTTTGGGCGCTTCAGGGCTTTGTTTCCTCTTTTAGATGGGCCTTGACTCTGTTGACCTTGGTGTGATGGCTTCTAGCCGCCCTTACCACATCTCTTTTGGCGTTTTGGTTGTTGGTTGGTGCTATACTGTGCTTCAGGCACAGCAGTCGCCCTAATAGGTCGAGTGTGATGATTCTTCATCAATAACTGGTTCTGCTTTTCAGTGAGAAATAAAACATAGATCAAATCCGAGATCTTAGTGAACTTCTGAGCTTTATATTGTTGTTGTAGGACAATATTAGAGAATGTCGAATAGGTCTTCTCTAGGAGATCCTCTTCAGTCAAAGTTTCGTTGCAAAACTTGAGAAGTGATCGGATTCGACAAACTTCAAAATTATATTCATTCACAGACTTAAAGTCTTGAAAGCGCAAGTACTACCAGTCGTGTCTTGCTTTAGGCAAGAATGTGTCATTTTGGTGATCAAAATGATTAGCCAAAGTGACCCATAGTGCACGTGGATCCTTCTTAGCAAGATACTCAGTTTGCAGAGTGTCATGGATATGTCTTCGGATGAAGATCATAGCAATGGCTTTTTCAGCTTCGCCAACAGCGTTTTCCATCTCTTCTTCAATAGTAGGACGTAAGTTCTTGGCAATGAAGTGGAGCTTTACATCCTGGACCCATTTGAGGTAGTTCATTCCAGAGACCTCCAAAGTGGTGAAGTCGAGTTTGTTCAAATTCGACATGTTCCTACCACAAAATAGATGGACAAGATGTGGTTAGTGTAATGGAGAAAAATCAATCCATTCACATATGAGTAGAACATACAGGTTCTAATAGACATGTATTGGTTTAATTTTGCATGAAAAACTTCGGGTTTTCATGCGCGATCTTTTTAAATGAAAACTTCAGGTTTTCAAACAAGGCATGTTTGTAAGAAACTTCAGGTTTCGAAATAATTATGAGCTTCAGGTTCACATATTCATTCAGGTAAACACAAATATATATAGAAATATGCAACAAGAATATGCAAAAAAAAAAAAAAAAAAAAATAGAACTTTTAGTTTTACAATTATAATTGAATTTAATTATGTGGACTTTGGGCCAAATTAAAGTGTGGGTAAAAAATATAAAACCCATTGGGCCTAAAATAATTAGGCGAATAAAACTCGGGGCCCAAGAGAAAAACTAAGCCCACGGGTGGCTTAAAAATAAATTAGTCCATACTTCCTAGGCCCAAAAATTGGGCTAGGGTGTCTCGGGTGGAGCTGCAAGCCCACGGGAAGAGGAGAAAACGGGCTGCTTAAAAGCTGACCCTAAAAAAAATTTCAACGGGCCCAAATTTTTTTTTTTTTGTTTTTTTTTTTTGTTTTCTCTCACAGGTTGGGGGAAAACATGCATTGGGCCAAAACAGAGAACCCAAAGGGTTTTTGGGTCACTGCAAGTGAGCCACAAAAAAAAAAAAAAAAAAAAAAAAAAAAAAAAACAGGCCGAAAGATGGAGCCCAAAAAATTAGGGAGCAGGCTGAGAAATAGAGCCCAATAGGACTCGTGTTGGGTCCAAAGACACCCCAACCGTAGCTGGGTGCGTTCGTCGGGAAAGAAGGCTAGCGCTACTGCTTCAGGCGGCTGTGCTTTGGGACAACGGTGCTCGGGGCGAGTTTATAGGTCGTGGGAGACCTCAAAGGTAAACGCAGATTCAAAAAAAAAATCTCGACATTCGTTGTAAAACCCTAGAAATTCGGATCGGGTTTATAGAAAAATTTCGATGAATCTCGGTCCAATTCCGGTGTGGGACGACTTCTGGTCATCGTCGACATGAACAAAACGTTGAGGGTGGTGGCTGCAGGCCATCCCATGGCTGATATGGACAAGGACACTGTCAATGGTATCGGGTTTTTTGAGTTTGCACCTGGAGCTCTCGGCTTCGGCAAGGTTCAGCCACAAGCTGCAGGCTTGGGTGAGTGCTCGAGGTCATGGGTTCGAAGAACCCAGGCCGTGGTTTCCGATTGCTTTTTGTTTTTTTTTTGTTTTTCAATTCATATACAATTCACTTCAATTATATGCATATGCAAAATAAGAATATGTTAATTGAATTCAATTTGATGCATATACATATATTTGATGCAATTCATGGCAAATATCAAATTCACATAATTCAACAATTATGATTATGATGCATACACAATTTATGTAGAATCTAAAATTCGTAAAACGTAAAGTCGGGTCATGCATCATGGTGAATGTTCATGCCATCAGGGCTGCAAAAATATCGAGATAAAAACCGTTGTTTTGAAAGAACCTGATTGCTTGATGATATAGATGAACTGGTTTGATGCAGAAAAATTCTCTAACGTCAGACTCCTAAGCGCAGCGGTATGAGCATGCTAATAACATGTTGTGGTCTATTTTATCTGACAAGGTTAAAGAGGGCCAGCGACAAGGAGAAGAAAGAGAGATGTGTTTGTAGAATTGTAGGAGAATGTGTGTTGTTATCCCTCCTACATTGTGCCTTTATTTATAGTAGTAAAAGGAGATAAGATATTCCTTCATCCCTAAGGAATACAAGATACAATAGGAATGGATAACTAGAATCAAATTAAATCTAGGATTTATACAATCACACTTAAACTAGGAATGTTTACAACATCAACAAAATTATTTGTCGGGCAAACTTTTTAATTTAAAAAAAAAAATCTAAACTTAAATAGGTTATTTAGTTTTAATTATAGCAAAATAAAATTTTGAAAACAATCACAGTTTGAAAAAAAAATATATATTTAATTATATTTAAGCTGAAATATTCGTATAAAGCTGGAATATTCGTACAAATATATGTAAAGTATCCTAAACTAACTACTACTGGATGGTTGATGAGGTGGCGGCTGAAGATCGCTCGGAGGATTGGGGAGGCTAATGTTAGAGGCTGCTATTGCCCGGACCATCCCAGCAATGTATTGCTTTAGCTTCTTTCCCTAGCATTGCGCTTCTTTTCGCATGTGCGCAACTTCTTGAAGGTGCTCTTCTTTCCGAGTTTCTTCTTCTCGGTAGCGGAAAGCCACTAATTCCAACTTCAGCTGTTGGAGTTTGGAATACGTTCTGTTTGAAGTTTGAGAGCTAGATGTAAGAAGATCCACCGAGGTCTCGAACCCGACCCGCTCCTAAAGCGCATATCTCTTTGTGTTTCTATCACCCAACCCCGTTCATAAGCAATTGTAGAGACACCTTTGGATCAGGTATCAGCTCCTTCATTGGCGTGTCTAGTTACTACTGGGAGAGGTTGTCGAGGTACTTGTCATTATTTTGCGACATAGAAACCAACAAAAAAAAAGAGAAACCAATTAATATTATCGATCATAATTTTAAAATTTTGAAGTGTAATGAATTTTGAAATTATAACTTGAACTAAATACTTACTTAACTGTGGTTAACCACCTGGTTTCCATAATTGAAATGTGTATCCCCTAAGCCTCGACTTCTGGAAAAAGAAGCCATTCCCAAGCTGTTCCTCGACCCAAAAAATGAGGGGTTGAGAACCAGAGTGATGAAAGTACAACTTTGCTTCTCGGTTAGCCTTATTTTGCGTTGATTTTCTTTGTGAATTAAAAAATAATAATTAAATTAAAAAAAATTGAAAAAACCATAAAATTGGATTTGAATTTTAAAAGAAACTTAATTACCTGAAATTCAGGGCTTTGAAAATGACCGCACAACAACTCCTATTTGGATCACTAAGAGCTTTAGCAGAAGATTCAAAAGTTTGAGAGTACATGTGTAGCTCGTACTTCCACTCCTTATACCATCTAGTCCATACTCAGTTTATATACTTGGACATACCCATGCACTCCATGTTGATGGAGAAGTTAACATAAAATAGACAAAAAAAAAAAAAAAAAAAACAAGTGTATTAGTTTAAAAAATACATTAAATAAGTAAAATTAATAAAATAATATATTAAAAAAAAATTCATACTTACCGAGATCTGTTGTTATCTCCTCCTGCACATTGAGGGATAGCTTATGTAATGAAGGGCCGAGCATGGGGCACTTAGTGTGGATGATGGCACCTATGTTATGAGTGAATAATCTGTGGACTTTTAGGCTTGCTTGCGGATGGAATGGGTTGTAGTCGACCACGATCTTGTTTTGCGTTATGTGGGTGATCTTGTTCGAGGACAAACCCAGATCCCTTGCACTGTGACCTTATTCTCGGCTGGGAGTTCTCTGTCTCATTCCAGACGCACGGTGACGGAATCTACAATGGCTTCAACGACATCAGCAGAAGGTTGGCACAGCCTCATGCCGTCTTAGGCTGTTAACACGCCTGGTAGATTAGGGCACCCGACTTGATGAAGAAGTTGTAGTGGGGTCGGTCGTCAACACGGCATGGGCCAACTTATTGCCACTAAGTAACTTTGGTGCTAGGTCACTCTGACCTGAACCAGAGGCAGAGCATCAGCCACTGGTGATCAACCATGATGACATTTGTGGGAAAATACACAATAATTTCTAAAATTCCTACATATTTCTAATATTGCTAAAAAAAAAAAAAAAATCTAAAATTCCTCCAAATTTCACATATTTCTCAATTGTCCTACAAATTTCCTTATTTTCAACAAATTTTGCATATTTCTAAAATTTCCTACAAATTTCACAAATGTCCCTATTTTCCTACAAATTTCACAAACGTTCCTATTTTCCTACAAATTTCTAAAATTTCCTACGAATTTCCCTAGTGTCCTACAAATTTCACAAATTTCACAAATTCCTACAAACTTCACAATATTCCTACAATTTTCGTAAATGTCGCATATTCTTAAACATTAAATAATTTGAAATTTCACAAATTTTACAAGAATCCTACAAACTTCTCAAAATCCCCCTGTCCCTCTTCCACTTTGTCCCACACCCACCACCTACCCACCCCGCAACCCACCACCCCACCACCCCACCATCCCCTTCTCTGAGCCTTTTCCCCACCCCCTCATCCATACCCCATCCCACCCTACCCCACCCCACCCCACAACCCAACCTACACCCTAAACCCTAAACCTGAGCCTTTTTCCCACCCGTAGCCTACCCTTTTTCCCCACCTTGAACCCACCCCAATCCACCTGAGCCTTTTTCCTTACCTTTTTTTTTTATTTAATTTCAAACGGTTAAAAGCCATTGAATTTGATCATCAAACTAATTTAGTGTGTGGTTTTACTTTCAATTAGCATCCTTGAAAAAATTATCAAAACCAAAGGACATATAACCGTTAAATCATGATAATACGTTTCTAACCGTCAAAGGATTTTGTCATATCCCGGCCCGGGGCAGATCACTTCCCGGGCCTGCTCCACCACCGTAGCACGATGTTGTCCGCTTTGGGCTTACCATTCCCTCACGGTTTTGTTTTTGGGAACTCACAAGCAACTTCCCAGTGGGTCACCCATCGTGGGATTGCTCGTGAGTTCACAAAAACAAAACCGTGAGGGAATGGTAAGCCCAAAGAAGACAATATTGTGCTACGGTGGTGGAGCGGGCCCGGGGCAATGGTAAGCCCAAAGTGGACAATATCGTGCTACGGTGGTGGAGCGCGCCCGGGAAGTGATTCGCCCCGGGCCGGGATGTGACAATTTCGTCACATTACATAATTCCTGAAAGTTTGTTTTTGGTGATTTTTGGCGTATGCGATCTCGTAGTATATACCAACTACATTGACAGTTAGATCGCAAGGTTCTAAAAGACACTAGGAGCTAGTCGGGCGGCAGGTTGGGGCCTAGTGCTTAGACGGCTAAGAGGGGCCTAGGAGGGTGCCTAGGTGGACTAGGCGGATTTAAGTAAATCTACTATATTTCATGTAAATAAGTGTCTATTTATACTTAAAATATATGTAATTTCATCAAAAACTACAAAATAGAATGACATATATATTATGAAGTATTGGAACATAATGAAAATATGGGGAACAAGCATATAATGTGTGTTTATTTAAGTATTCAACAAGTCTCTTACAATTTATTGAAAAAAAAATAAAATGCAAAATGAAAGTTATCTATTTTCTTCTAAGTGAGTCGCAACTAGGCGGGTGCCTAGGCAGGTTTGGGCGGGCTAGGCGGGTGCCTCAGCAGGTCTAGACGCCCTTTTTTAATTTTCAAACGTTTGGGCATTAATCGGGGTGGTGACCAACCGCCTAGCGCCTAGGGCGTTAGGTAGGGATTTGTAGAACATTCTAGATCGTTGAAGTTAGTTTCGTAGACTGCGCATCCAGTTAAAATAATAGATTTGACAAACAATTAGAGTTTATTCTATACTTCCACTAAGTAGAATGTAAGGTTTTGTGGTAACCACTGGTGTAAGTATTTTAAATTGATGATTAGGTTCGTTCATCAACATCAAAGTTAAAATAACCATCAGATCATGATGATACGTTTCTAATTGTTGAATGATTTCATCTCGCTACCTAATTTTGGAAATTTTCATCTGGAGTGATTTTCAACAGCTGCCCTCTCGGAGTATATACCAACTACATTGACAGTTGGACCGTTGAAATTAATTTTGTAGACTGTGAAAATCACCAAAGGGATTGAATATGCCAAAATGTCCCTGACTTTTTGCTGATGAAATATTTCATTTTGCCCAATGGACTGTAAACCGAAATCCTAAATCATTAAATATATGTTTGTGTGATTAAACATGAAGGGTTTGTCGGGCAAAAGATGTCATATTACGCACCATTTTTTTTTCCTTGGAGCAAAATTTACCCAATGAAGATTACTTTGCCCGTCAAACTGTTTTTGTCAGCCAAAAGTTTCTAAAATAACCAAAACGTTGACCAATTTTGTCCCAACTAAGTTTTTTTATTCCATCGCGTAAAGTTTCTTTGCCCGATGAAAGATAGTTCTTTTCGTCAGACAATTGATAATTTCTGGTAGTGAAATCGTTATTTACATTTACAATGTTGTAGTCCTTTTCCAAATATTATAATTTGCATGGTAATAACAGAAGTTTTTGCAATAAATTTCTCATACCCAATTCTGCTGAGCCCCTAAAAAAAAAAGAAAAAAAAAAACAGAAGTTTTTGCAACCCAAGTGGAACCTCCCCATTGCATGGAGCTGGGTGAAAAGGAAAAGTAAAAATAAACAGAAGGTTTAAATAAATACCAAAAATATAGATTAATTGAGTGACGCAATATATCCTACTAGTAGAAGCCACAAGAGAAAATACGGAGGTTCAGCCGTGCATGCAAGAATCACTTTTGTTTCTGCCCATAAACTGTTAAAACTTTTTGGGTAAGTCCACCTCGGATTTGGCATCTTAGTTAAAAGTTGAGAGCATAATTACAGAACAGAAGTTAGTATGGTTGACTTTGTAATTGGGAAAGAAATTGATCACCACTACACAGTAAGTTGCAGTTGCACCATGAAAAGTAGTCTTGGATCGATATATGCATCTCCTTTACCAACAATATAAAAGCTAGCTAGCACAACCCTCTTCCTCCTCAGATATCACATTCAGCATGGATCGTTATATCAAAACCTTTGTTGTCATTCTCTTACTCCTTTTCGACATTTCTTCAGGTCCGAGCATGTTAATATAATATATAAAGTGCTATCAGAGTGTCAGTTAATTAGGTTTACAATGAATGTATTGGACGGATCTCTTTCCTTCAAAATTCAAGGATTAAGTGATTCGGACTTTTAAAATTTGGTCCAACAACCAAAAATTATTATAACTTTTAAAAGTTTTTACTACATTCTCTGTTTTTAGCCATTGGATCAAATTTCAAAGGTCCGGATCACTTGATCTTGGACTTTGAAGGGAGAGATCTGGAGAGGATCTCTTTCTGAATGTATTACATGTGTGTGTATTATATATTTATTTATTTAATTACTTAATTCATGCAGGCAGCAGAGTCAAAGGCTTCAGGCATGGTATCAGTCCTGCAAACCCTTCGTCAAGCAAGGTAACTATAATTTTCATGCACGAAGACGGGAAATGAAATCCACACTCTTGTTTTAATTTTGTCCCTTGATTTTTTTTTTTTTTATATTTATCCAATCGACAAACGACTAAAAATAGAGAACAGTGTGTAGGGGAGAATATGTCTCCTCATGAAAAAAACGTTTTTATGGATACTGATTATTTTTCAAATTTTTTGGTTAATTTTATAACTAATTTGTACTATGTTTGTCTTGAAGGTAAATGGTGAGATGGAGGTGAGAGAGCTGGTGGCAGTCGATGCAATGTTGGACTACGTGAAGCCAATGCCAAATCCCAGGCATGACAAAGGGAAGTCAGGTGGTGGTAATTAGTCAAGAAACTCCTTCCCATAATATGATGCCAGAACATTCCAATTAATCAATAAAATACTGCAGCTATGCGTGACTATAACAAGGGGAAGATCACATCATTATATATCCTTAGTAATTAATCTGTTTTTACCATATAAAGTATGTTCTTCTCTTTATGCCATAAATAAAGAAGGTGAAATATTTTTGTAGAAATGCAACAAGGTGTATTATTATCATTAATTAATATTATTTCGTGATCATTGTATTGACCTATATGTGTGTGTATATATATATGTATATGTATATGTATGTGTGTGTGTGTGTGTATATATATATATGTATGTATCTTCTTGACAAGTCCTATTGCATATTACAAATCATGTCTTCCATTAATGCAATGACTTTCTGCAATAATAACACCAATAATCAAAGTTTAAAGTGTCAACCTACGTGAAAATATATTGCCAAATTCCAATTAATTGATGCAGTTTTAGCAATTCGATGGTATTACCTATTTTCATCCATTCATTAATATGAGTGTCGTGTTTACTTATAGCGGCCTTGAGATCTTGAGGGTCCTAGGCGAGCTTCTAAGAGGGGGCCCCAAAATTTCCAAGTCCTTCGATGTGTCACACACATTCATATAGTTTTTTTTTTCCTTTCATTTTTTTAAACAATAAAGAGAAGAAGCCTCGAAATAGAGCACACAAGGAGTCTTGAGTTAAATTAAACAGTTTGATGAGCACAAGTTGGTTGTAACAAAAAAAATAACACACCAAACAAAATGCATAATCAACACCGAAACTTATAACTGCATCCAAACATCAACAATCAAGTTTTCTTCCTACCTCTTTCAACGGATAACATAACTGTCACCGAATCTATGGGATAATTAGATTAATTACCTCAAATTACAATCTTCTAAATTCTATGGGATAATTAATTTGCAAATATAGTGAAATAGTGCTAGGGAGATGGAGTTGCAGGGGAAGGCTCAAAGAAGTACGAAACCCTAGGCCCTAGGCTTCAATAGAATTTTTGAAACCCCCCCCCCCCCCCCCCCCCAAAAAACATACCATATTTTTGTACCATATTTTTATACCATCTTAGGTGGAATTTGATGTGGACAGCCATATCATTTGAATTAATCAGATTTTTAAATTTAGTTCATTATTTAATAAACTAATAATTAAGAAAAACTAGTTAATTAAATGATGATTGTGATATACGAAGAGTCTTTCTCCTTCTTTTCCTTGGGTTTTGCAAAATTTTCAAATGGTGTGGCTGTCCATATTAGATGTCACCTAAGATGATATAAAAATATGGTATGAATAACATTACTCTTCTCAATTTCTTTTTTTAATGTGTAATTTTTGTTTTGTTAAATGATGAAAGGAATAGAATGGACAGACTAAAAAACGGATGAAAAAGTAACGGAAGATAAGGAGAGAGAATTGAATTAGGTGGGATCGAACTCCCACACAGGAAGTCAGGAAAAAGTTCTTGACTTGTTATTATTTATAGATTACCACATAAGACAAAAAGAATTTCGGGGCCCCTCCCACTTGGGGGTTCTAGGCGGCCATCTCTTACGGCTTCCATGAGGGCCGGCCCTGTACTTATACCTAGAATAGCTATTGAAGTTATTATGGTTTCTGACTTTTTATGGGTTTATTAACACATACGAAATTAAAAGGTTTGTGAATCTCGCATTAACATCTGTAATCCAATACATGAAGAAAATCATGATTTAGAGATGAGATTTCTTAGGGGAAGAGATGAGATTTATTAATGCTTAAAATATACTACGAAATCTCTCAAATTCCCCAATTTTTCAAGATCTTTTAAAATCAATTTATAATTAAATACATCTGAAATTAAAGCTATAAACTCTTTTAAAAATTTGAGTTAATACATCTAGACTTTAGAAAATCACTTAAACTTTTGAATAAATACTCCTAAATTTATAAAAAGAATTGAAATCTCTCAAAATCTCAATTGAAACAGCCTTAGTTTCACTAGAAGCAAAGTAGTTGAATGAAAATATAAATAATTAAACAGGTAGGAATGCTGTCTGATTATCAGCTGACTCATGATATAACTATAAACCGCTGATATAAAAGGTGGTAGCATTAAAGCAAAGAGTAAAACTTAAGGCATAGTGGAGGTGGATAATTAATTTCTAATAAATAATTTAGCAATAGCAGGAATTGTGTGCTAGGATGGCACTGAGAGACAAGTAATGTGACTAAATTCCTTCTTGGATCGATGGAGTTGTCAAAGTTCACGAGTCAACTCTTCAGAACGTGTTTGTGGTATACAATGAATTGATAACCACCATTGAAATGCATCACAGATCCCTCTCTAAAAGCATGATATTAAGTAAATGTATGACATTTCCAACGAGTTTTTCAAAGAATCCCATGCTAAACCCATTATTTGACAGAGAAATAACCTAAGAGTAGAAGGCTATTGACAATAATAGAAACATGGGTTTACCAAGTCACCTCTAGAAAAAGAGAGCAACTTACATGGCAATTAATGACCACGTCACGCAATCGTGTGGGTTATGCATACAAAACCATTAAAATTAAAACGCAGAAGGCAGAAAAGGACTTCTAATTCTCTGTTTCTGATCAGTTTCCAGGGATGAGCACATTGAATTGTTAAATTTCCAGGTAAGCTTTTTGCTTTTAGGAAGTAGCCCATTGTTATGATGTTAGCCAACAAAATTTCAAGTTGTACAAAACCAACATGGATTAAATTGGAATCTTCATCATTTTAACCATTTAAGAAAAGAGCCTGCAAGGGCCAGCATAATCAAAATAAAACGCTCATTAAATTAATTGGAAGTGATTTATTTAATAGCAACAGGAGCGAGCTTAGCTCATTAGATTATGAATCCGATTATTAAAATTGTTATGGGAATTTTTTGTGCCACCCATTGAGGACTCATGCTCATAAGATGTGAATACTTAAGTTGAGCAAAGTACAATAGGTGTCAGTCCTACACTGCAAAAAGAGGGCGGGAAAAAGAGTCCGAAGAAGCAAGCAAAGGATAAACCCTAATTTCAACATTGTACTTATAATTTCTGTTGTCGCTAAATACTTTAAGACGAACTCCAATTTATGCGATGTTTTAAGGTGCATACAACTTATGTTAATTGTTGCATCTTTGTCATTGATATATAACATGTATACGTGTGCTTTTGAGTCAAAAGACACATATTAATATATATATCGAATAGTGCTCGTGAAATAAACTAATTGCCACAAGGTAAACTAGATATATGTATGGAATGAGACCTAACATCTGAAAGTGACCAACAAATTAAAGCTAAAAGCTTATAGAATAGATAGATAGATCAAAGGGGCAAGTGAATTCCAAAAGGTGAACAAAACCACAAGTTATGTTGTATTGTCCCACTCCCACACGTTCCACCTAATGCATTGTGCGACACATAAAAGGAGAAGCAAAGCTTTTGACGTTAAGGAATTTGAGTGGAGTTGACTTTGAGGTGGGGGATAAGGTTGTATTGTATATTTCCGGAATCATATCTTTTGTGTTTGGTAAGTAATTTTGAAAATCATCACAAAAGTAAAATTTAATGGGTATTGAAAATATAAATTACGTGGTTTAGTACTGAAAATATAAATTACGTGGTTTACTTCATCACCTTTTATAATAAAGATGGGGGACAAGATACACTGAAAAATTGCTACTCGACAAGCTTTGGGTAAGGGTCATTATGACTCTACATCTTTGTTGGCTCCATTTACTCGCACTCACAATTATAAAAACCAAGACTTCTGCACTTCTCCTCCAAACACTGAACTAGCTACAACAGCAATAAGCAAGGAAAAGAAAATATACACCCTAACATGCTTCCTCAAGTCAAGATTTTCACCCTCCTCCTCTTGCTCATTAACTTTTCGGTTTCAGGTAATATTTTAAGGTTGCAAATTCCTTTGGCTCCAAGTTTTCTGAAGCTGAGTTTAGAAAATACTTGAACCCTTTCTCTTCATTAATTTGTAGGAAGAGCTGACAGCTTCAAGGATGAACTGGGGCTCACTTCTTCAAGTGATCATGAGGTAATTAAAATATATATTGTATATTTCGTCAACGTCCATGCAAACAAACTGTATGATTTGGTGATTTAGTTTGATCTTGTTCTTAATCGTGTTTATAAGGTGGTTAATCAGCAGATGACAAAAGGTGGGAGAAAACTGCTCATTTCACTTGATGCAATTTCAGATTACGAGGAGGCAGGGCCAAATAAAGGTCACGTTCCACATAAAGAAGGGAATGCTGGTGGTAGAGGCGGGAATCCCTGAATAACTAGATGATCACATCCTTTTATTAGAAGCCGCATGATCTCTTGTGAAAACGCTATATATATATATATATAGAGAGAGAGAGAGAGAGAGAGAGAGAGAGAGAGAGAGAATGATGATGCACGTGTTTCTTGAGTGATGTTGAGTAAGAGAGTTTTATATATTTGGCTGTGAAACTGTGAAGACCATGATGAATGTATGTATTACTGGAATAAAATGTCAGAAATTCAGTATCTGCTTTCAAGTACTGTATATACATATCTTGATTAAGATCTAAATCTAGCTAGACTGACATGTAATCAAAATATGTGTATATCTTGGGATTATAATTATAAAGAGGCGAAACAAAACTCACACTGCCAAGGAAATTAATTTTTGATTCGGCATATAGGAACTAAGATATTGCAATATATATGCCAGTTTTTAGTCAAATCTCAAAGTGGGTGAATTCATAAGAAATATTTTGATTATACTATAGTTGCATCCAAAATAAATGAATATTGCAGACTACCATAAATGCAAGAATTACTGTTATCTTATGGGCATAACCATTTCGTTTTTTATTTTGTTCTCAATTTTTTTTTTTTCAAATTGAAAATTTGTCTGGTATCGGTTCTCATCTTTCAATTAAAACAAATAAAAGAAATTTGGATTTTTTTTTGTGATTTTTAAAAATTATTTGACTTTAAGTTTTCAATTTTTTCGTTTTTTGAAGGGAGCTTTATATATAGAGACCTAAACTTTCACTATATTTTAAGGAACTCCACTAGTTTTTAAACATATCGAGAAGAGACAAAAATATATAAATAATTAAAGCCCAGTCCAAAAACATGAAAACAATGTTTTAAAATATCAACTATACCCCTAAGGCTTTAGGATTGTTAATAGAACCTAACCCTCACAACTTCAACAAAATTAATATGTCTTATAAACTCAACTCATCATCAACTATTTCTACATAATCAGTTTTGAAACTATATGTAGAATCAGTTTCTTACTAGAATAAATCAACCTGTCATCGACCATTTTTTGTAGAATCAGTTCAACCCATCTTCGATCATTTTTGCAAAATCAGTTTAACTTGTCTTCGACATTTTTTGCAAAATTAGTTCAATCTATCCTCGACCATTTTTGTAGAATCAGTTCAACCCGTCTTTGACCTTTTTTGTAGAATTAGTTCAACCCATCTTCGACCATTTTTTGCAGAATCAGTTCAACCTGTCTTCGACCATTTTTGCAGAATCAGTTCAACCTATGTTTGACCATTTTTGCAGAGTTAGAGTCTTCAACCATTTTTGTAGAATTAGTTCAACCAGTCTTCTACTATTCTTGCAAAATCAATTCAATCTGTCTTTGACTATTTTTGCAGAATCAGTTCAACCCGTCTTCAACCATTGTTGCAGAATCAATTCAATCCGTCTTAGACCATTTTTGCAAAATCAGTTCAAATACATGTATAATCAGTTTTGTATACTTTTTTAGTATAATAATTTGGTATAGTTTTAGTAGAATTAGGTTGTATATTTTCAACACAACTACATATATGCCATTAGTCCAACCTGTCATCGATCAAATTATACATTCACAACACAAGAAAAAAACTACGGACTCATGCTATAAACTAAAAATGAGTTGCAATTTATTCTGACTTAAAACGAATTAAACAACTTTATATATATATATATATATATATATATATATATATATAAGTGCTACTAGATCCACCCCATTGTCTTATTTCTCCACCCATGTTATAATCTCACCCACCTTAAAAAGTTAAAAAATTAAAATGCTATTTCCCCATCCACTATTATTTCCAAAATAACCCTTCACATATGCATACATATGAAATTATAAAACAACATTTTCATAATGCATCACAGATGTGGTATTTCAACTAGCTCTTGTGCCAGGGTGCTGCTCATTCATTCCAAGCGTTCTAAAATGCACACGACAATGAAACAACAAAAAAGGAAAGGATTGTTTGATTTGCTTAAAGATTTTCGTAGGTGAGTTTTGTGTTTCTCAACATATGTTGGCCAAATTCAAATAAGCAATAAAAATAAGGATATGTTGCCTAAATCCTTTTTGCTGATCTTGAAGTCACAAGTACGCAAATTCAATTGGAAAACACAGAGGCATCCAAATTCAAAAGGAAAACTTTGACGGCAAATGCAAAAGACCCACATACAAAATTATTCTTTTACCTCTTCAATAGAAACATAATCTTCTATCTCTTCCATAGAAAGGTCATCTTCTTCAACGAAAAAGTCATCTAAATCCTTTTTTTTTGTCTTTTTTTTTTTTTTTGCTTTCTCTAGATGAAAAGAGATGGAAAGATGAGTTAGGGTTTAAGATAAACTAAGCGTGCAACCCAACCCTTTTTTTTTAACGCAAAAGAGGATAATTAATGTCCTTATCAATCATTTTACAAATGAACAAATTTGTAATTAAAAAATTTAATAAAAGATGGGTGACAAGATAAGACAATGGGGTGAAAATAACATCACCTAAAAAAAAACTACAAATGTTTTTCTTGGGTAATTTACTTTCAAATTTCTCTACACTAACTAAAGAATTAATGGTAAGTTCAAACAAATCTACTTCCATAAAATGAAAACTATTTATTTGAAAATTAAATATCATAAAAATGCACGCACTATTTTCTATATTCAATCAGACAAGGCATTTCTTTTTTTTGTTTATCTTTAAAAAAAAAAAAAAAAAAAGAAGAAGAATGCAATACTGGACAAAATAATGATAGAAAGGTAGATGTTGCTGCTGCGGCGCATGTCCCATAAAAAGAAGAAGCAACGGTCCAATCGTAAATTCCTCAACACGATCAGGTTATTAATGTTTTCTAAAAAAATATGAACTGTGATTTGCCAAAGCATAAATTTTTGAAAAATATTTGCTGGTAATAAAACGTAAAAGTAGTCTAGCAGATGAGTAGAGAGAAAATCGACCAATATTTCTGGAAGAGAGAAAGAAAGAGAATGGAGCAATAGATGAAGGTGATAAAAGTGTGAAAAGACTTTGCCATTATAACGGATATTTTGGTCACTTACATTGTAAAGAAAAAAGTCAATGATGTTATTTTCCACATTTATTAACTTTTGTCTTTTTTATGAAATGTTTAAAAAGTGTTATTTGAATATATAATTAAGTACTAAAAGTATATTTTATGTGTAATTTTTTTGAATGTTCATTTTTAAAAAAGCTGAAAAACAATTAACAAGTAAGTTTTT
Organism: Pyrus communis; assembly: GCF_041283825.1. NCBI lineage: Eukaryota > Viridiplantae > Streptophyta > Magnoliopsida > Rosales > Rosaceae > Pyrus > Pyrus communis. The sequence goes on from NC_142578.1 coordinate 8,590,823, forward strand.
AGTTTTGAAACAAAAAATTGAAAGGGGTTATCAAACATGCCCTTACGAGGGAAAATAAAAAAAAAGAGTATAAAAACCGAAAGCAAAACAAGAAAATAAAAGTACGGACTAGGGCTTTGAAAGCCCTAAAAACCGAAAGAAAAAAAAAAAGAAAAAAAGAAAAGAAATTGGCCGCACGCCAACCCGCACTTGGCTTGGCCTAAAGCCAACCTGCGCCAAGAGCCGAGCATGCATCTCTAGCTTTTGCCTCAGAATGACACAGTTTGGTGTTTGGGTTTTGCGACCTACATCTTTAGGCTTGCTGTGCACCGAAGCCCAGTTCAAATATTTGGCCTTTTTTTTAGTAAAGTGGCAACTTGATGGACTTTTTTTTTTCCTTAGCCCGCTCAAATATGATGCAGCAACCTGAATGCAGCTCCACTTGGCCACCCTTTCTAGCCTGCCCCGAGCCCAAGCCTGGTGCCTGATGTTGCAGGGCCTCATTTTCCTGCACAACCAGCAGCCTTATGCTGCTGGACTCCTATTAACTCGACCCCTATTTGGTCTTGGTTTATTGAATTATTTACCCGCTGTCTATTAACTCGACAAAAAACAAGTTAACGGCAAACATACTTTTTTTGAATTAACGATTCAATATTTAATTTTTTTTCTTTAAACCATTGACATTCTTTCGTAGTCCTTAAACTACTCACACTTGGGTCCCTGAAGTAACCTCAAATTCACTACACTTGAATTATCTATTGTATTATGTATTCTTTTGCGTACTCCTTTTATGAACTAGAAGTGCATCTAAACTGAATATGAAATTTTGAATTAGTGTGTTTGAAACCCGAAGTTTTCATAAAACAATACACCTATAGAAAACTTGAAGTTTTTCATGCAAATTAAATCAAACCATGTCTTAGAACCCGAATGTTCCAACTTTGATGTTTATGGAGATTTTATTTCTCGTATCACCAATGACAATCTTGTTCTCTCCATTCAATGGATTGCCAAAGAGTCACAAATTTGATTTCATACACTTGGAAGTTTCTGATGTAAACTACTTTATGTGGGTGCCAGACATGAAGCTCCACTTAACTATTGAGAAGCTGATAAACCATTAAAACCAACAATGGCCTTAATAAAGCTGAAGAGCCCTGATCTTTATTCGAAGACTTATGACTGAAGCATTACAATGGAAGTACCTTAGTAGGATTTCATGGCTTTTTGGCTCACTTTACGGACAATTTGATCATGAAAGATGATCTTGCTTGAAGCAAAACATGATTCAAACCTTTACGTCCATGAATAGGTAAAGTTATGAAGTTATAGGATACAATTGAATTTTGGCTGGAGAAGATTTTTCTCGTCCTTCCATATCTTTAACTTTTTTCCTAAGCAACAGTGTAAAGAGCAGAAGTTTACCAAATTATCAGATTTCATTATTACCACAACTGTGAGAGAAAGGCATCCTAGTGATTTACCAAATTATCAGATTTCATTATTACCACAACTGTGAGAGAAAGGCATCCTAGTGATTCGGCTGGGACGTACCAAATGGTATAGACCCAGTTTAGAATATACCAAATGGTCTAACCCTGTTTCGGTTGAAGCTTACCGAACGGCATGCCCTACTTCGATAAGGATGATCCAAAGGACATTCTTTGCTTCGACAGAGGTGTGCCGAACAAAAGGCTTTGCTTCGACATACACCTGCCGAATCTACTCATCCAATTTTGGCTGAAGAGTATCGAATAGACCCCCCCAGTTTCGGCTGGAGCCTTCCGAACCCAAGGTCTAGGTTGGTTTCTATCTCGCTCTTACTCACTTTAGGGTTTGTTTTATAACATATGGTAAAATCAAGGCCTGCCAAATGTGGCATCACGGCCAAAAGTGTGATCCTTGGCACCTAAGACATAAATTCCAAAATAAGGGACAATAATTGCATGATATATGGATAACAATCCATCCTCAAGGGGAACGGGTCGCCTCTCTGATGCATTATTAGGGGTAATTGTCTGACCATATATTTTCCAAGGCTGGAGTAAAGCTGATCTAAATATAGTTATTTCGGTCATGGACACACCAGCTTCGGCTGGAGCTGAATCAAACGGATCAGCGGTACTACCATCACCTTGTTCCGGGGTAATAGGCAGAGTCATAGTGACTTTGCTAGACATGCTTGTTCCGCAGTACGCATGATATGATCTTGATATGGATCTAGTCAGATCCTTATAAGTTTTGAAGTTTCTACAATATAAGAATTGACATACGCCGCAAGTAATCTCAACTACTAAGATGGTGCAATGTCTACTTCTACATATCGTCGAAGATTCACTAGGCTTAGAATGAGGATTCTATCCTAAAAATGTCTCTTTTCCCATGATATAAATGCACTCATCTAGGGCTCATCATTGGTAACGCAATCTAAACACTTCAATTCTCTTGCCCACTGCATGAGTCTAAAAAACTATTCGCTAACTTGACCGTCAAGAGCTTTTGGCCGGCACACACCCCCTCCCCATGGTCTTAGGCATGCTCACTGGTGTTTATTGTTTTGCAGGTTGCTCGAGTTTTTGCACAACTAACACTCACGGTGGTGCATGAATTTGGTTTCAACATTCTGTTTTCTACACTGATGCTGCATGAGCAAGTTATAGACATTGAAGAACGAGAAAAATCTTCTCTATTGAAAATTCAATCGGATTCTAAAAACTTTAGAATTGTACATATTCAAGGACATAAAGGTTTCAATCATGTTTTGCTTCAGGCAAAATTATCTTTCATGAATAGTCCGTGGAGCAAGCCAAAGAGTCATGAAACTTTCTTTAAAGAGGTACTATCATTTGTAAGTATCGAAATGAAGAGTACGTCAATGGCTTATTCAGCTCTTCCACGCTATTGTTAGCCTTGATGAATTCTCAGTTTCTCAATAGTCAAATGGAGCTTCACGTCTTGTACACACATAAAGTTGTCTATGTTAGAAATTTTTGTGTTGTGAAATCGAACTTGTAATGGTTAGACATATCCTCTTAATGGAGGGAACAAGATCAACTCATTAGATTATTTGGAAGTGATTTATATAATAGCAAGAGGAGCCAGTTTAACTCATTAGATTATTAATCCCATTATTAAAATTGTTATGGGAATTTTTTGTGCCACCCATTGAGGACTCATGCTCATACGATGTGAATAATTAAGTTGAGCAAAAGTGCAAAATAGGTGTCAGTCCTACGCTGCAAAAAGTGGGGGGAAAAAGAGTCCGAAGAAGCAAGCAAGGGATAAACCCTAATTTCAACATTGCACTTATAATTGCTGTTGTAGCTATATACTTTTAACACGGAACTCTAATAAATGCTCTATGATCAATAATAATGGTGTTTTAATTAGCATACAACTTATGCTAATCGTTGCATCTTTATCATTATACATGACATGTACACGTGTGCTTTTGAGTCAAAAGATACAAATTAATATATATCAAATAGTTTGCTCGTGAAGTAAACTAATTGCCACAAGGTAAACACCGTAAACTAGATATATGTATGGAATGAGACCAAACATCTGAAAGTGACCCACAAATGAAAGCTAAAAGCTTATAGAATAGTTAGATAGATCAAAAGGGGAAGTGAATTCCAAAAGGTTGAAAAAACCCACAAGCTATATTGTATTGTCCCACCCCCACACATTCCACTTAATGCATTGAGCGATACATAGAAGGATAAGCAAAGCTTTTGATGTTAAGGAATTTGAGTGGAGTTGACTTTGAGGTGGGGGATAAGGTGTATTGTATATTTCTAGAATCATATCTTTTGTGTTTAGCAAGTAATTTTCAAAATCATATCACAAAAGTAAAATTTTATGGGTGCTGAAAACATAAATTACGTGGTATACTTTATCACATGTTATCATAAAAGTGGATGGTAAGGTACACTGAAAAATTGCTACACGAGGAGCTTTGTGTAAGGGTCATTGACTCTACATCTCTATTGGCCGCATTTCCTCGCACTCACAATTATAAAAACCAAGACTTGTGCACTTCTCCTCCAAACACTGAACTAGCTACAAGAGCAATAAGCTAGGGAAAGAAAATATAAACCCTAAGATGCTTCCTCAAGTCAAGGTTTTCATCCTCCTCCTTTTGCTCCTTAACTTTTTGGTTTCAGGTAATATTTTTAAGGTTGAAAATTCTATTGGCTCCAAGTTTTCTGAAGCTGAGTTTAGAAGATAAACAAAACCAAAAGTTCATGCTTCCATTTTCTTGTTTTTCTTTGACTCACATAATTCAACATAGCAATATAGCATAATATAACATAATTTGCATTACCAAAATATGAATATGTTAATGCTTGTAAATATTGAACAATATAGGCAATATACAATATATATATATATATATATAGAGTAAAATTGCATCATGGTTAATGTTTTCATGCTAACCGGTGACTTATAATATCTTAATTTTGCATTTTAGAAGGATCTGATTTACTGGAAACAAAATGATGCCATTGAATGCTATTTGTAGAAGAACCTTCTCCAATATCGGATTTCCACCTTTAATGCGTTGTATCACTTTCAACATAAAAAGAAGAAATTGAATCAATAGCAGGTATATTAATTCAATAAAATAAAAAATCATAATAAGAATGACAAAGAGAGGGAAAGAGGTGGCAAGCACAGAGAAGATAAAATTTGGTGAATTAGGTAGTGTGATTACTCACCCTATTATCCAAGAGATATTATAGAATCCTACAAATATATTGTGGAACTAGGAAACTATCTAAAGAGATATTATAGAATCCTAAAAATAGAAAACCATCTAAAAAAACACCATACTAGAAGATTAGGAAAGCAATCCTATAATTCTTTTAGAAAAAAAAGGGTAATGAATCATAAATCTTTTTTACTAAGAAATCTAATACATAAAATATCAAAAATAACGTAACATAAATATAAACCAAAATGCTAACTAATTAATTTCTCCAATATATATCTCTTTGGGCTCCATCCACCCACATTAAATTATAAAAAGCAAGACTTCTACACATCTCCTCCAAAACTTGAACTAGCAAGAACGTAAGAAAAGATGGTTCCTCAAGTCAAGATTTTCATCATGCTCCTCTTGCTCTTTAACTTTTCGGTTTCAGGTACATAAGATTTTTAAGGTTGCAAATCTCATAGGTTTTAAGTTTTCTGAATTTGACTTAGAAAATAAGCCAAACCATCTTCTTTCGTTAATTTGTAGGCAGAGCTGACAGCTTCAAGGATGAAATGGAGCTCACCTACTCAAGTGGTCGTGCGGTACGTAATTAAAACTACTTATATTCATATACATACATACATATGTATATTCATATACATACATACATATGTATGTATATATATACACACATACATACGTATATGTATATATACACACACACATACATACGTATATGTATATATATACACACACATACATATGTATATGTATATATACACACATACATACGTATATGTATATATATATATCATATGTGTGTGTGTGTGTGTGTATATATATATATATCATATGTGTGTATGTATATATATATATATATATATATCATATGTTTCATTTCTCACCCTCCATGCAAACAAAACTATTTGATTTTGTGATTTTAGTTTAATGAATTAATTAAATATGTTCATAAACATGTTTAGGAGGTTAATCAGATGCTGAAAGTTGGGAGAAAGCTTCTCGTTTCACCAGATGAACTGTTGGATTACCCGCAGCCAAGGCCGAATCCACGTCATACCCCACCTCCACCTCGTTCAGCTTAGGGTTATGAGCTCTTGTAAAATCCTTGGGCATATAAAGTGGATAACCCAACGAAAATGTCCTAATTTCAGCTGATTTCGTTATGTAATGTGGTGTATAAAATTATTTCCAAAGTTCTAATGAATCGGTTGAAGAGAGTTCTCCCTAAAGTGATTAGTCAGAATCAATCGGCGTTTTTGGTGGTTCATGAACTCAAACTGTCACATCCTGGCCCGGGTCCTCACCATATCCCGGACTTGACTTCATCGTAGCACGATATTGTTCGCTTTGGGCCCCAACCACGCCCTCACAATTTTGTTTCTCGGAACTCACACGAGAACTTCCCAGTGGGCCACCCATCATGGGAATGCTCTCGCTGGGAACTCGCTTAACTTCTGAGTTCCTACAGAACCCAAAGCCAGTGAGTTCCCAAAAGGCCTCGTGCTAGGTAGAGATGGGAAGATACATATAAGGCTTACAGGATCCTCACCTCTAGGCGATGTGGGATCTTACACCTACACTCTATGCAACATGGAAATGAGGATGGTGTTAACTTTATGGTGATGAAATTGGACATGGAAAAAGCTTATGATCGTGTTGAATGGTCCTTTTTGAAAGCTATGTTGCACAAATTGGGATTTGACGATATTTTTTGCCAGTGGGTGATGGAATGTGTGCAAAACATGTCGTATAGTGTCGTAGTTAATGGTGAGGCATCGGGTTATATCACACCTAGTAGGGGACTCCAGCAAAGGGATCCGTTGTCTCCTTTTTTATTTCTAATTTATGTTGAGGGTCTTTCATCCTTAATTCATAATAAGGAGAGGGTTATACGCATTCGGGGGATATCAGTGAATGCGCTTGTCGAGCCCTTATCCCATGTTTTCTTTGCAGATGATTCGGTTTTATTTTGTAGGGCTATGAAGTTAGAGGCTCATAATGTTAAATGTTTGCTTCAATGGTATGCTGAGGGGTCTGGGCAGTTCATTAATTTGGACAAGAGCTCGGTCTATTTTAGTGAGGGTTGTTCACAGGGGTTGAAAGATCACTTATCGCAGGTGTTGGGGATTAGACATCAGGAAGGATTTGGGAAATATTTGAGTATTCAATCGGATTTTGGGGTTCAAAAAAGAAGGTGTTTAAAGATGTATGGAATAGATTGGATGAGAGAATCAATGGATGGGCAGAACTGTTTTTGTTAGTTGCAAGGAATGAGGTATTGATTAAAAGTGTAGCGGTAGCTTTACCTATTTATACTATGTCATGTTTCCAATTGCCAATCCAATTGGCAAAGGAGATTGAACAAATTATTGCATGATTTTGATGGAGGGATCAAAAGACAAATAAGGGAGTTCATTGGGTTGCTTGGAATAAAGTTGCAAAAAAGAAGTCTTTAGGAGGACTCGGCTTTAAGGAGACTATTACTTTTAACTTAGCTGTGTTGGCTAAGGTGGGGTGGTGTATTATATGCAATCTAGAATCGCTCTTGGCTAAAGTGCTCTAAGCCAAATACTATCATTCTTCGTCGTTTCTTGAAGCACTGGTGGGAAGGGGTACTTCATGGGGTTGGAAGGGGATTTTGCAGGGGAGGAAAATATTGAAGGCTGGTATATGATGGAGAGTTAGGGATAGGAAAAGTATTTAGATTATGAAGGACCCATGGTTGCCTACGCCGTGAACGTTTCAATTGATTTCAAGACATGAGGAAATGCTTAGAATGGTTACTGACCTGGTGGTCCCTAGGGGTAAATGGAAGCATGATGTTATTAAGAGGTGTTTTAATGAAGAGGAAGCATGTATTATTTTAGGTATGTCGCTTAGCCAGTTTGGATGCCCTGATCGTATTATTTGGCATTACATTCAGAATGAGGTGTATTTGGTGAAATCATGGTATATGGTGGCTCAAGAGATGAATTAAAATAAGGAGCTTGGACAGAAAGAGGTGGGTCAATCTAGTAGGGATGACAACAGGGATCTGGTTTGGATTGGTTTATGGCAGTTGAAGGTTCCTCCCAAGCTATGTCATTTTGTTTGGAAGAGGTGTAGGAATATCCTTGCAGTGCGTACAAATTTGCAACGCCGAGGGATTCAGTTGGAGACTATTGCTCGTTCTGTGCAGGTGATGTAGAAACGCAGGTGCATTTTTTTTCGTTACCCATTTGCTTGTGTTTTTTGGTTTGGTTCTTCGCTTCAATTGGATGTGACAACGGTGGTGGGTGGGGATTTTATGGAGTGTTAGAATTGGTTGTGTAAGAAATATGGCGAAGAAGGGGAACCTAATGATCTAATGCGCTGGGTAGTTTGTGGATTATGGAGGATATGGAAATGTAGGAATAATGTGGTGTTTGAGAAGATTGAGGTAGAACTGAGTGTTGCGTTGCAACTACTTTGACAACAATGGGATGCGATAGCAGGGTGTGAAGGGGAACTGGTGCAGCAACCAAACCGTGGGCAACAAGTGAGAAGGGAAAGCCATGAAGGGTAGGTAAAGCCTTCATTTGGTACAATCAAAGTGAATTGTTATGGAGCTTGGTGTAGTCATACTGGTGTGGGTGGTTTTGGGTGGGTTATGAGGGATTTTGTGGGGATTTTTAAAGATGCTGGAGGTATGGGCAAAATTCTATGTGTATCGAGTATCATGGCGGAAGCAGAAGCAATGAGATTGGCTTTGCTGGCTTGTGTGGAAAGAGGCTTTGGGGTTGTTCAGTTGGAAACTAATTCGAAGGTCCTTGTCGACATAATCCATGGGAGCTTGCAACCGAAGGTAGTCATGGATGGTATTTTATGGGATATTGACCATATTAAGCAACAATTATGTTCCATTGAGTTTCTTTATACTCCTCGTGCCTGTAATGAGGCTACACATCTTGTGGCATCTTATGTCACGCGTGTAGGGGGTGGTCATTTATGGGATGGTTGTTTAATTATTTGACTTCTGATGTAAACCCTTCAATTTGTATATAATAATATCTAACTTTCGACCAAAAAAAAAAATTGATATACTAACAACTAGAAAAAATTTAACAAATGAGCGATTAATTATACAAAAACATAAAATTATTATTGACACTTAAAAAAAAAAATTTATCAAGAATACTAAAAGTGTAAATTTTTATTTTTGTAAATAATAATTACATTTTGCTCCCTCATGTTTTCGCCTAATTTCAAATTCATACAACGTTTTTCAATTTTTACAATTTCATACAACGGCTCATGGTTTGTACCAATGTCATACATCACTCTCAATTCAAACTAACCATGAGGTGATGATGTGACAAATATAAGACCTACATTTTTAATGATGTGGAAAATAAAAAATTAATTATCAAACCAAATCAATATAAATATCAAAATAATTTATTTATTTTTATTTATTTTTATAACAAACGATATTAACTACACTAAATGATAGGGGGTGTGCTTAGCCTTACAATGAGCTAGAATAATGTGGTTCAAATTCACCTTTGGCGTAAATCGAATCTAAGACATCTCACTTTCAAGTGAAAAAGAATACTACTAGACCGTAGCATTAAGTGAAAAATATCAAAATAACTTAAAAAAAGGTAAAAAAAAAGGGCCCACAACCTTCTTCACCAAATCCTCTCTGGGTCTTTCTCGCTGGAGCCAGTGGGCCACTTAATGTGGCCATTCATTCATATCTTGCAGGAACAAACTAATTTCAATTGTTTTTTTTTTCTTTTTCTTGTTCATTGTCATCCATGTTCCTTCTCTGTGCTGCCACGAACTAATTCCAAATAAAAAGGAATGTCACTAGACCGTAGTACTAAGTGACAAATATAAAAATATCTTAAAACAATGTGAAAAAAGGTCCACAACCTTCTTTACCAAATGCTCTCTAGGTCTTTCTCGTTGGAGCCAGTGGACCACATAATGTGGCCGTTCATTTATATCTTGCAACCACAAACTAATTTCAATTATTTTTTTTTCTTTTTCTTGTTCATTGTCATCCATGTTCCCTTCCCATGTGGTAATCTCTTCTCCGTCTTTCTCCAACCATTTCCCAAGCCATATAAAGGCAAATCTCTAACCCACGAACACTGAGGCACAAATACAACACGAGAACAAAATTGGCTTTACTATTTTCCATTTTTTTTTTTCAATTTTATTAATTTCTGGATTTTTTTTCGTTCAATTTCTATAAAAATCCAAGGGTAATTTTAGGGAGACTAATTTTTTAAACTAAATTTTGTAAACTAAATGATGTAGCTATTGATAATGAGATTATTACTTAATTGTTGATTAACATGATTACTTCCTATTGGTGACACATTATTTAGTTTGCAAATTTAGTCTCCTTAGCATTGCCCAAAATCCAGACTTCCTTTATTTTAGATGTTGAAATTATGACCTAGACCTATGATAAGCTATGCGATTCACATCATGAATTAGATTTGCAGCCGCACCTTAGTCTGCTACAAATCACGAAATTCAGACTGACTCCACTTCGATACTCCAAATCACAATATCAAACCACATCCAGACACAATAGCTAATCAGATTCGATACTCTAGAACTCGGCTAAGAGCCTAGTCCGGGTCAATGTAGTCATTCCAACGAGCTGCACTATTCTCAATTTGTGAAACCATGATCGTGCCAGATCTGCATAGCCGAATCTACGTGGATAGTTGTCGGGCCTACAAATCAGCCCAATTAACCCACGACTCACCACTGTTGCACTTATGCCTCACAGGGAAGCTCACTTAACTAAAGAAAGCCTATGACAAAAAAATCCTGTATGGTGGCGTATTATGAATAGCCATGTGTTCTCTCATATGTCCCTAATGCGAGTGCAATCAGTTTTCTTTCCCACAGAAAAAAGAGAGAAAAATCTCAAGCCGACAACACCTTAGTGTCATCCACACTATTTTGAATTGAGTGAGAGGTACTGCTAGTACATTGAAGTTAATCACTCTATTATTCGTTGCTAGTTTATCAGTATGGATATTCTTATAGACTGAACACTATGGAGCTTTACATGATCAATCATGAAAAAGAAGATCGGGAGCACAAGAATAATCCAATCTAGTGGCACATGCGTGGCTAAGGATTCTCTTAAGTTAGTATGTTAACCATTTTTGTTTGTCACTGTATCAATTATAACCAACCTTAATATGCCCGGGAACCCAATAGATTGATGATGATTGTCTATTTATGCCCTACTTCAATAAAGTGAGGAAGAAATAATGAAGATGAAGTGGTAATTGCTTGTCTTACTAGAGGGAAGAAAAAGGCTAGACCACCAACCAGAGAAGATTGGGAAAATGTGGAGGTGTTTATGAGGTTTTTACAAGTTTTCTATGAGGTGACGTTGTGGGTGAGTTATTCTTTGGTCCCCATGTCTCATACGACCCTTCATGATGTAAAAAAAATAAAGATCACAAATGCAAGAATTTGGTTCCTCCACCCAACATGTAAACCAGTTCGCCAACAAAGATACTATTGATGCAATTGACAATGACATGAGAGCAAAATATGACAAATATTTTGGTTTCTACCTTGAATTGAACCTATTACTAGTGATTGTTCTTGTTTTAGGTAAACGGTTCAAGTTAAGGCATGTCACTTGTCTCCTTAGAAAGCAAGTATTAGAAATTGAGGCCCAGATAAAAACCAAGCAAATAATAGATGTAATGCACACCCTTTTTGAGGAATAAGCTCCAATGGTTGATGGGGGCAAGCACACGAAGACCCCCACACCTCATATAAGGCCTTCTTCTATATCATCAATTGTTGCCTCGGTCAGAGATGATTGATTACATGATTAAATTGATTGTGGAAGAGAATGAGGAACAAGTGGTTAAAGTTGAGGTGAACTCATTTGTTGGATCCTTGGAGAAGGTTGAAAAGGAAACCAAGGGCAATTTTGTCATTCTCTCATGGTGGAAGACTAATGGTAGCAAGTATCCTATATTAGTAGGAAATGCAAGGCATATTTGCTATTCAAGTCCGTACTGTGGCATTGAAGTGTGCTTTTAGCATCGGAGGAGAGTAATTTTCGATTTTAGAAGTTCTTTAACTCCTAAATTGGTGGAGACATTAATTTGCATGCAAAATTGGTTGAGGGGTGATAATATATTTACTTTGGACGATGATACACTTTCAATGGACCACCTAGAGTTCTACGAAATTATTGAATCTGGGTAGGTTTCTAATTTCGCTTCTTAGTTGTAATTATTGTTTGAATTTTATCATTTTATGTGGTTTTGGTTGTTTTGGTGAAGTTTATAATGACTAATATAATTAAATGGTATATGTATTTGTATTTTGTAGAGTTTGTTTTCGGATTTTGTGTACTAATGCCACAAGGCATTTTGTTTGGCTATACTTGGTTTTGAATTTATAAGGCACTTTGTTTAATTAAAAGTTTGATGTTGGATACTTGGGCTTGGGATCTTGAAGGGTTATTGAGGAAATCTCAATACAAATTTCTTTATAGTAAGAAGTAAGTTGGTAACATAATTGCATGTGGAAAAAATCCAAGAAGAAAAAAAGCCAGCTCCATCCAATTCAGATAGGCTACATACAAGAAATTGAAAAAGTAAACCTTTTTAATAAAAAAGAAAGAAAAAATGGGCCTATAATTGAAGCACAAAACTGAATCAACCCTGTTTCATGTCGAATTGAACCAAAATCATACAGTTTGATATCAGCTCGATACACACTTTAAAAGCAAACCGAATCATATCAAACTTTTTTTGATTTTGATTTCATCCCTATTGAACCAAACCAAACAGAATCATGCGGAGCCGTAAGTTTCATAGGGTTTAGATTTATTGACAAACAAAAGAAAATGGGTTTATAGTTTGGAGGCAGATTCTCTGCCCTCCCACTTCCCGTGCCCTCCTGTTTGTGTGGTCACGGTTAAGCCACGTCAACATTTTATATTACTATTCCTTTTTGTCTTATTATCTTTATAAAAAAAAAATATAAAATATCGACGTGGTTTAATCGTAACCACACAAAACAGGAGGGCACGGAAAATGGAAGGGCAAAGAATTTGCCTCCTTATAGTTTACACCTTACACCAATAAAGTGAGGACACATGTCACCTACAACAGTACAATCATTGGACTGACTTGCCTCTAATAACGAGAGATTTTTCTTTATACCCGGAATATGTCATATATCATTATACAAGTGACAAGACATATGAGAAAAACTTTTCTACACTGGTATAAAACCATATGGCTACTACTAGTGGCGTAGTCAGGATTTTCAAATAATGGGATCATAATGTCGACCAAAAAGCTTCATTGTGCCATTTCATTGAGCACCTAGTAGGCAACTGCCAATTCCTTTCAACATATGTCAAAAGTTTATGCCAACATATATCACAACTACTATTACTTGTAGATGCTTATCGAGGGTGGATGCATGATATTGTGGAGTAATTTTGAAGATTGCCAAAACATTTCAACTAAATTATTTCGTACAAGAAAAGAGAAAAGTAAGACAAATATGATAGAAGAAAATAGAAAAAATAGAAAGAGGAAGGTGTAATTTAGTTTATCTTAGCTCTTTATAAAGGTTAAATACAATATATAAATAAATATATATGAAAAATTTAAAGTTATTAGATGCAAGAACAACCAATAATTCCATACTGAATCCGCCACCGGTTATTACCCGGTATTCAGATGCATTGAAAGGTCTATTGGAATAAGAAATCGCCACGGCAGGTCAAAGTCAAATTCCAAATTACCACTTCACCCCGCGCTAAATCGAAAACTGAAAACCAACTACCACCTTCGCACTTTAGCCAGCAGAGAGTAGAGAGACATCTGATCTGCATCCCTGGCAAACATCCAATCCTCCCTCTCTCTCTCTCTCTCTCTCTCTCTCTCTCTCTCTCTCTCTCCCTCCCTCCCCTCACTTTCTCTCTCTAAAACCACTAATCGCATTAGTCCCAGATTAATTAATTAGTCAGCAGTCCCTGAGTTTGTTGGGCATGGTGGCGAGTTCTAATCCATGATTAACTTAATTACCTCCCACGTAATCACGTAATTAAACACTCCCCTGTTTTCATTAACCAACTAATCCGAAATTCTCTCGGCATTTTTCACAATCTCTTCTTCTTCTTCTTCTTCAGCGAGGATGCCGGGTTTAGTCTCCGTCAAAACCCCGCCCGACTCCGCCCCGCCCCGAATCGCCGTCCCGGAGCCCCAGCCCCAACAATCCGAACCCGCCCCGGTTTCCAGAACCCCTTCCCCCCACACCAAAAAACCGCCGTCCCCGTCCCCGTCCCGATCCAAACCCTCGCCCGCCCGATCCAAAAAGCCCCAACCCGCCTCCCCGGATACTATTCTCGCCGATGCCTCCCTAGACAACCCGGATCTCGGCCCATTTCTGCTCAAGCTGGCCCGGGACACAATCGCCTCCGGCGAGGGTCCGAACAAGGCGTTGGAGTACGCAGTACGGGCGTCCAAGTCGTTCGAGCGGTGCGCGGTGGACGGCGAGCCTAGCCTGGACCTGGCCATGAGCTTGCACGTGCTGGCGGCGATTTACTGTAGCTTGGGCCGGTTCGAGGAGGCGGTTCCGGTTCTGGACCGGGCGATTCTGGTGCCAGAGGTCGGAAGAGGTGCGGATCACGCGCTCGCTGCGTTCTCTGGGCACATGCAGCTCGGGGACACGTATTCAATGCTAGGTCAGGTGGACCGGTCCATTGAATGCTATGAGGAGGGATTGAAGATCCAGATCGAGGCCTTGGGCGACACTGATCTCAGAGTTGGCGAGACTTGCAGGTCTGATTACTCTGCTTTTTTTATTTCACTTTTTCAGATATTGTCGTTTTGCGTGCATGGTTTATTGGGATCAGATTTAATGGTTGTTTGAGATTCTATAATTGCATAGCTAAATTTGGAGAATTTGTTAATGTTTAATGTGAGTAGTTTATTAAGCCGGCTGAAAGTTTGGCCCTTTAGTTGTAAAACACAATCAAATTGCCTAAACCAAACGGAAAGAAAATGAGGATATGTAAACTTACTCGAAAAGGGAAAATTCGAGCATTTTCACTGATCGGTTACAATTTAGGTTAGGATATTGTCAAGTTCGTTGCCTAAGTGACATTGGTGTCAATGTTTGTGAAACTCAATGTCCACATTGATGAACCTTGCATAAATTTGCATGTAATGTGGGATGTTGATGTAAAGATGAGCTGAATTTGGCGCGACAGAACTGTCTTTCTTTTCCCGAAAGGCTTAGGTTGAAGCATCTGGGATACATTAGTACGTAGATTAACCGTTAACTGCCACAGGATTGGTTGTTCTAGTTATGGTTTGAAAGAAAGTTGGAGTATCCTTATTTAAGTGAACTGGTGTTGTATATGCAGATATTTAGCTGAGGCGCATGTCCAAGCAATGCAGTTTGAAAGAGCAGAAGAATTGTGCAAGAAAACTCTTGAAATTCACCATGCTCATAGTGAACCAGCATCTCTTGAAGAGTCAGCTGACCGCCGGCTGATGGCTCTCATATGCGAGTCAAAGGGAGATTATGAATCAGCACTTGAGCAACTTGTCCTCGCCAGCATGGCAATGATTGCAAATGGGCTAGAAAATGAGGTTGCTGCTATTGATGTCAGCATAGGTAACATTTATATGTCTCTTTGTCGCTTCGATGAGGCTGTCTTCTCCTATCAGAAGGCACTCACCGTTTTAAAGGCATCAAGGGGCGATAACCACCCTTCTGTTGCCTCTGTCTTTGTACGCCTTGCTGACCTATATCATAGGACTGGAAAGCTCCGAGAGTCCAAATCATACTGTGAGAATGCCCTGAGGATTTATGTGAAACCTGTGCCTGGAACAACGGCAGAAGAGATTTCTGGTGGATTGACTGAAATTTCAGCCATTTATGAGTCAATGGATGAGCCCGAGGAGGCACTTAAGTTATTGCAGAAGGCGATGAAGTTGTTAGAGGGTAAACCAGGACAGCAAAGCACAATTGCTGGAATAGAAGCTCGGATGGGAGTGATGTTTTGCATGCTCGGGAGATATGAAGAAGCAAGGAACTCTTTTGAAAGTGCTGTAACAAAACTTAGAGCTAGTGGAGAGAAGTCGCCCTTCTTTGGGGTTGTATTGAACCAGATGGGTTTGGCTTGTGTTCAATTGTTCAAGATAGATGAGGCTGCTGAGTTGTTTGAAGAAGCGAGACGGATATTAGAACAAGAATGTGGTCCTTGTCATCAGGATAGTCTTGGAGTATATAGCAATCTTGCAGCAACCTATGATGCTATGGGGAGGTAATATATTTGAGTCCTCTGATACATTTTTTCCTCAATATAGTACCATCTTTCTCATTTGCTTCAACTATCTATGCAAAAACCATTGTTTTCTATATGGCTTAGCCCTTTGCGGCCCATCACCTTAATAATCAGAAAAGTTTACGACCCTTGTAGCCAGCAAACTTGAATGTCCACTAAAATTGGAACTAGTTGTGAGGTCCCCCACATGTCCTACAAGGAGTCTGGCAACAGATTTTTTTGTTCCTGTTTTACTTTTATATATTAATCAAAATTCACTGTGTGTTTAGTGTATACGGAGAATGCTGTACTGATAATTGTAGCCGGTTCTGGTACACTGTCTGGATTCTGTTTCAGAGTTGAACTTGATTATTATGACTCAAATACGAAGTTTTTAACGAATTCTATTCTGGATTCTATTTCAGAGTTGAAGATGCAATTGAAATTCTGGAGTACGTCCTTAAATTGCGAGAAGAAAAGCTTGGAATTGCTAACCCGGATTTTGCAGATGAGAAGAGAAGGCTATCCGAGCTTCTGAAAGAAGCCGGTAGGACCCGAGACAGAAAGGCAAAGTCACTGGAAAACCTCATTGACTCAAACTCGACCTCGAAGAAGACAAGGAAAGAGGGGACAAAGAGGTGGGGTGCGTTAAGTTTCAAACTTTGAAGGAAAAAACAAGGGAAGGTTTATCCACCAAAAAAAAAAAAAAAAAAAAAAAAAAAGAGGGAAAAAAAGGAAAAATTCTCCACTTTCACTCCATTTCTTCCTGCTCTCCTTTACTTGCACATTCTGTAACATAGAAAAGCATGTATAGGTTTGAAGTCGTAATTTGGCGATGTTTTCTGTTTCTCGCGTTTTCGAATTTCTCATTATTTTTCTTCGTCTTTGATGATGTTTTATTGATTTGCTGCATTGTGAGCTTGAAGCTGGTTACTGAAAAGAAAAATATGCATTTGATGAATAAAATTCACATGTATGTTTTGCCCCTTTCTCGAATTCTCGAGTCCTTGCATTGTTCTACCATCTTAGTACTCTCTCCAAACTATCCTGTACTCCAAGACCTTTTGATTCAGGGGTCCATCTTCGCTGCGAAATTCCATCTCATCGGACATCACTCAGGGGATTATGGTTAATTTAGACCCTAATATGATTTAACGACTACAAGATTATGATTAATCTATACCCTATCATATAAGGGTAAGGGTGAACCCGTCGATCTAACAACAAACGCGCATGGAGCTTGCAATCAAAACTGAATTGTACCAAAAATGAGCATGTGCTTAGGCACGAATGATTAACTTCCAACTTGAATAATTAAAGTATGAAATGCTAAATCCTATTAGCTTTTCGTGTGCATAACTTTGGCACAAATTCTTGCTATCTTCCCTAATCTTCTGTAATACCTTAATGGACGGAGCATATCACTTAATTTTTGTTGTTGGCCATGATTTTGCCAGGAAATTCCAACTCATATTGTCTCTCAATTTGCTTAAGAATCTGGTCTCTATTATTTCTAATGAATCATATTCACAGTCACTATAGTTGACAAGAAATAAAATACGCTTGCAATTAGTAGAACTTTACATTGTCCAAAGATGGCTCTAATACGTATACAAACATAATATTTTGGTAAATAAATTTGGTAGATAAATTTGACAAGGCTAGCATTATTGATACGAATTAGCTATCAACACTTTGACAAATGAGTCTATAGCATTTGGTAAATAGATTCGGTGAAATTTGACGTATGAGCTTAGCATTAATGCGTAAGTATTATATAATCAACATATTTACTTGAAATAATTGAGGATATGTAAAGATAAGTGTGCCCTAATTAGAATTTAAAAAGATAATAAGCTTAGCTAGGAACAAAAAGAATGTGATTAGGAGATCAGAAGGTACGTAGTTTTCTCATGCACTACATATACAAGGCAGTGGAAGCATCCACATATATAGAAGAATAGTATATAAATCTAGGGTTATGAGATTAGTATATAAATCTAGGGTTATGATGTTTGCCAATTTCTCTCCCTTTTTTTATTATTTCGTTTTGAAATAATTTTGAGTCCTACACTGTGTGTTCATGTAGTCGTTTAAAATCTCTAACCTTTTCATGCATATGTCAGTCCAATTAGAAGAATCCATATGCATGTCACCTTAGTCGTTATCAGAATTTGATTCATCGAGAGATAGCTATATCTGTATACATGATTAATTCCCTAGAGGAAAGGAATATGTTCACTCCCTAACTATGCTTGCACAGTATGCAACCGTAGATATATCTGCCTCTCCATTGATTTGACACTGCCTGTTTCTTGACAGAGACTCAATTCTCCTCCCACTAGCTAGTTGGTTGTGTTGTGACCTAATTAACCATTAGTCTCCGTCAGTAGCAGGTTTTTTTGGATGTGTGTCGCTATGCTCAACTTGTGTACTTATGAGAGAAAAATAATTGAAAATCTTGAGTGAATATTTTTCTTAATATATATATATATATATATATATATAGTTGGAAACCAAGTTCAACTCCTATACGGATGTTCGGGACATAGATCACGTGTGGTCAAAAAGATCATGATGATAATTCTCATTTTGGTACGGTAATCCATGCGGTGCACCAGTTCCTACACTATCCCTCAATTGAAATGTCTGCATAGGAGAGAACGAATAGGGTGGCTCATCGATTAGCAAGGTTTGGCCTGCGGGCGGAGGCAGAAAGAACATGGTTTGAAGAATCTCCTAATTTAATTTGTGACCTTCTTTATGGGGATAGAATTAATCCATAATTTCTTGGTGTGTGACGCTTTTATCTCTTCGGCTAAGTTGAAATTCCTGACAAATTTTTTATCAAGACCCATGTAATTGCACCGTATCCTCATCATTTGTATGTATTCCAAATTTTTATGAATGACCACCATACTTTACCTAAAAAATAAAATAATTTAAGATTCTTATTACATGTAATTTCTGGTTTACAACTAATTAACTTGGTAGGTTAATCAAGAAACTTGGTAATGAGGAGCAATAAATAATATGTCGACTATAAAGGCATGAAGTCACTATGCATAAAATAAGGAAAAAGAAAAAGGGTGCCATAGATAGATTCAAAAAGGGGTTTCATGAACCGAAATCCACTTCTATATAATATGTGAATTCAAAATCAAATTCATTGTGGTTCTTTTACACGTTCATAAAAGGTTAATGAATATGAATAGAAATCTAATATGTGTTCAGTTTTAGAAATAATATCCGTGTTTGGTTTTTGAAATAGTCAGTTTAAAAAATAGTGTAATACATATGTCCAGTTTTAGATATAGTCAATTTAAAAATAGTTAGTGGTCAGATTAAAAAATAATAATAGTATCATATTCAGTTTTTAGAAATAGTCAGTACTCATTTAAAAAAATAGTGTAGCTCATGTGTCTTGATGTGTCATAATGTGTAGTAAACTAGTTCTTTTGTCATGATGTGTTTTCCAATTAAATGGGCTTTAAAAAAAGGAGGAAGATTCTCTACCCTCCTAATCTTTCTATCCTTCCATATCCTCCTATTTGAACGGTTATGGTTAAGCCACATCAACATTTTATATTGATTTTTTAGAGATAATAAGACTAAAAACAATGTGTGAGAGGAGGGAATGAAAGAGGATGAAAATAGGAGAGTAGAGAATCCTCCTCCTTAAAAAAGAACTACTACAACTAAATAAATCATAATTATGTACCACCTGTATCTAAACTACATATTAATAGAATTTTCTTTATCAACCAAAAGAAGTGAAAATATTATTTAGTCTTCTATCACAACAAAAAAGTTAAAGACAGTAAAGTAATTTGACAAAATAAAATTTTGCTATTTTTTGTTTAAGTTTCACTTATAAGTGATTTTAACATCTCTAATATTAAAAAAATAAAAATAAAAATTAAACTTCTCTCTCTCTCTCTCTCTCTCCCTTTCCCCACTCTCACATTCTCTCTTACTTTCTTCAACTCTTCCTCTTTCCTTCAATTTTCAAAACAAAAATAAATTATTTCTCACACACTTTGTGTGTTGGCATACACTAATATATATATAAAATAGATGAGAGGATGCATAGAGATTTAAGATAGAGTAGTGCTACATTTATCATCTATGTACCATCACTTTTAGCATCTCTCTAACATACGTAGGATTTGCTAACGCATATAGATTTCATCTCTATTAGAAGGATAATACAAATGATGATACAAATAGATATAAATAATATTTTATTTAAAGATATATAACTAGTTAGATGCATATTATTTTTCCAGTAGAGATTTGACTTATCTCAACATGTCTGTACTGGTGGGAGAAAGAAGTAAACCTCCCCATTATATGCATTTTTTTCTCCACACCAATATAATGCGACCTTGGTGGAAGAAAGAAGTAACCTCCCATTATATGCATGTTTTTCTCCTAACCAATATATGCGACCTTCCACCTGTTTATATAGGCGAGTTTCACTTTCACATGCAACTCAATTTGTCAAAGAGATATGATCAACAATGATGGCATCTACATGAGGTAGAAATGCTTCTACCATTTCCATTTCTCTTTGATATTTTTCTTTCTATCTTTGGATTGCGATTGAAATCCGGTTGCTTCAGTATTATTGGTATTAACTTATTAGAATTGATCAAAGTCGAGTTATGTGGCCTCACTTATCAAAGATGATTTGATATGGTCTCTCTTTTGGCAATTGCGTGTGCCTCAGTTTAGGTCTATTACATCTGCGTTTTGGTGACAGAGCTGTCCCTTTGGTGCCGATGCTGCTTGTGGTAGCCATTTTGGAGATTACTCTTTATGCTTATCTGTGCAAATTATCTCTATATCAATGAATTGGCCATTGAAAAAAAAAAAATCATTGTGACAACTCTTGTAATTGTTTTTATTCATTAATGAAAATGCTATCGCTTCTTCTTGTTAAAAAAAAAAAAAGAAAAAAAGAAAAAAAAAAAGAGAAGGCATGCATACAAATTTAATACAAGTGTTTATGGGTTAAACTCGATGACTTAAATTAAAATGTATGAATATCTCCTTAATTAAGAAGACCAACAGGAGTTGGGAAGGTTTAATAAGAAAGTATAAATACATGATCGACTCACATTTCGAAGTGAGAGCGTGACTCCCTTGCCACCACCTTGAATAAAAACAAAGAAAATATGACCCACTTACTCACAATTATACAGAATAAAACAAAAGAAGAAATAGGAGTGGCAATAGATTGGTTTGGGGACGAAAATGTTATATCTATCCCCATAACCACAAAAATTAATCATATCCATAACCACAAATTAACCATCAAGTATTATCTGTGACCATACCCATCAGATAATAGATTTCCCATCAGTTAACGGTTATATCCATATTCGTTAATACAAAAAATATATTCGCCTAATTGACGCATGATAATTTAGTAAATATTAATTTCGTCATTAAATATTTGATATATAAAATGATTTAATTAATGGATCTTATGGAACATAAAAATTAAAGCTAAACATTGATAATGTTGGTTGATCTTTGATATTTCACATAAATACTATTAAATTCTTATAGATTTTGATTCATATAAAAACTTTTGAACTTTGCCACAGAATGCAACTCACTCAATGCAATTTTTGTATTCTCAAGGTAATGGATTCGGTGAGTAATGAATATACATATAATTATATTATATATTATTCGGTTCGGATCGGGTACGAATATGGATTGGGGACTCCTATAACCATATCCAAAACCATAACCGAATAATATTCACGGTTTTTCCCCATACCCAAAATATACCCAAATTTTTATATCCAAATCCAATCCATTCGGACGGTTATCCACGATTATCGGGTTTAACGGTTAGAATCGTCATAAAGAAAAGCAAATAAATAAATATGGAGTATCTGTTCTAACGTAGTAGCATCAAATTTGCACCAATTACACTTGCTAGCTACAGGGGCGGATCCACCCACAAGACTAAGGTGGACTATAGTCCATAGAGGTTTTTTATAAGTATAATGTTATCTACACATTTATTTTTATTTTTCACATATCCCTTTTAGTTTTTGGTCTTCGGATCGAATGAATTGATGAAGATCAATGAAAAAAAATTATTAAGGCACTAATACAAAATTGGCTTAATGTGTCGGACAGTGGTGGTGGTTTTATATTATTACTGTCGGATAAAATATTTCCAACAACATGTTTAAAAAGTGTCGGATAACAAAGTATTATTGTTCGTTACATCCGACAAGAATAATGACACACCCCGACCAGAGTCGAGACGTGCTGGCCGTCACGTGAGTGTGACATAGTCAAGTGCACAACAGAAGTGATACTAATAAAAGCAATGTGAATAATTAAAAACCCAACCTAAACTTATTTAAACTAAAGATAGAATATAAGGGTGTGAAAGTGATCAAATATAAGATACATGCATATCAGAACATAGATAAAACGAAAGTGCAGTCGAATTAAGTAAGTACTAATTATACAACTAGGGAGAAGATCCCTACTTTTATTTATGGAAACGTCAGAACCGCCGTGTAGTCCTCGTGAGCTACCAAAGACGAGCAGCTACCTAGAACCTGGAGAGGCGCAAAACAGAAGGGTCAATGGGCAAAAACAAAGCTTTAGAAAAAAACATTTATTTTTATAAACATAATAACCCCTCTTCGTAAAACCCGTATAATTTCTAGGAAATAGTAATATGCACGTATATAAAAACAATGTTCAAGAGCAGTGAAAACATAATTATGCCATGTCATAACGTTCAACACTAAAATATGTAAGCCAGGTGAAAAGTCAATATATATTAGCTGCCAGCCGGAGTCACCTAACGTGACCTGTATGACTGGACCTATAGCTCATCAACATATGTCTGCACACGAGTCGGAGTCACCTAATGTGACCTGTACGACAGGTAGGGTGTAAATAAGTACGCACAAGTGCTACGATCATATGAAAGTTGTGCGATAGATCTCGGGTCACCTACGAGTTAGAACCACCTATTGTGGTATGTACGACAGGCTAGCACCAAAACGTGGATCCAAGGTGAGTGTGCGATGCAGGAGGTGAACAATCACGTGAAAGTTGTGCCCTGGCCTTGGGCGGGAACACTAACATCGGGGTGTAGCATAATAAGCTCTAAATGCATAAATGCATAGCAATATGCAATGCAACAAGACGAATCACATGCTAACTCACCTGAAGCTTACTTGAGCCTCCGTGGCATGAAATAGGATAATTCACAATTCATACTAATGCAACAATATAGTAATAAGCGGTATAGACATGGCATACAAGGCATATATTCATTTAAAAATGTTTTTTGGAAATCGTAACGCATATATATATATATAGAAAACAAATGCCCACTCATTGATAAGTAGCTGGATCGTAGCCCTCTAGCGTCACTTGTCCACGCTCGCCCTTGGGGTATGTTTCACCTATATGCGAAATAACTAATTTAACATTAATTCGTTAGCACATAAACAAAGCCTAGGATTAATTTCTCATACGTTGCTCAAATGGGGTGTTTGAATATACCAACACGATTTACTTGACAACAAGAACAACCTTATATTTTTAGAAAAAAAATTTAGATGTTGAACACGCCCTCATACGTCAGCCAAGGCACGGCCACACGCGCCAGCCACGCGCAGGCAAGTGCTTGGCACACGGGACGGAAACCCTAACGGCGTTAGGAATATTCCGTCAAAATAGATAGCATATTCCATTAAAGTTAACGGAATATACCTTTTTCTTCTCCGTTCACTCACTGGTCTCCGCCGTTCGCCACCGTCTGCACTCGCCAGTTTATGGAAAATTTTCAAATGCTTATATCTACTTCATTTCTTAACCAAAATCCATGAAATTTATATGGATTTGAAGGTCTTAAAGAGTAGAACACGTTCGTACCTATTAGAAGTCATCCAACGGAAAATGGTCGGAAAATCCCTCGACAGCTTCGGCCAAAACTGGAGTTCCTCGAAACAGTGTGATCCGACATCAACGCAACCTCAAACTTACTCTAGAGTGCTAGGGAAGTTTCATGGGAACCTTTCCAAGTCTAAAACCTCTTAATCTTACCAGGATCACGTCGGAGAAACTTTGCTTCTCGTTGGATCTCGCGAGTTAACGGGTTACAACTAACCAACTCGGAAACTAAGGGTACCACTGGGTTCGTGAAGTCGAAAGGATAGTGATGGTTGTGATTTCCAGTTCAATTCGTGTTGATTCGAGATGTAAGTGAGTTGGGGGTGTCTCGGGTGCAAGGAAAAGAAGAAAGAGGAAGTCTCAAGAAGGAGAGAGAGAAGGGAGAGTGTGGGTGTGTATATTCTGATTGGGCAGAAGGGAGAGATATATTTTAATTGGTCCAAATGAAATAGAAGCCCAAATAGCTAATGGAGGCCACATAAATAGGTAGTAATATGATTGGTTCTTTATTTTGGCACGTTAGGCACTATATATATATATATTCGTAATTTTTTTGTTATGCTTCCCATTCAAGTCTAACTTGCGTCATCGCACCCGTGACATCGGTTATAATTTAATTACGATGACAAAAATAGTAATTTAGAAGTGCAAATGTACGTCCATGTCACTTAGCCAACGAGGGCATATTCGTCATTTTACACACTCGGGGAGAAAATATATATAATAATTTGGGACGGGTCATCACAAATAATGAAGCGGGCCCTTAACTCCAATAGATTTATTTTTTAAATAATTTTAAACAATTCTGGCGGATATATCCGACATGAGTAAGTAATGTGTCAGATTATATCACATTATTTTTGAATTTTTTATACTAACTATGGCAGTTATATCCGAGACAAATATTTTCAATTTTTTTATACTAAATCCGGTGGTTATAGCCGATACAAATAGTCAATTAAATATATTCGTTAAACTGGTTAATATTTAATATAACATAAATATTTATTTATGGTGTTTTTTGTTTGTGTTAAACGCTATAATTGGTATAAAGATGTACAAAACTTGAATTTAATGAATAATGACAATTAGATAAGCATAATTTTGATAATCTTTGGTTTTTTAAATTTGTTTTTACTATAGTTATATTTTTTTTCAAGGGCGTGTTTAAATGGTCGAAAGTAATTGTTTATTCCCAAGGGCAACAAGTGGTCGTCAACAGTAATTTCTCTATTTTTTAGGGTGGCTAGCTGTTGTCAGATCTGATTTGTATTTGTGAGGAACTAGAAGTCGTAAAAAAAAAAAAAAAAAAAAAAAAAAAAAAGCTACGTAATTTTAATTGATTAAGTAGCCACTAGTGTAAATATTCTAAATTGAACATTGACTTTGTTCTTTGTATTTTTATAGGATCGAGGAGTGTAGTCGTGAAAAATCATCAAAATCGAAACTAAATTTACCGTTAAATAGTGATTTTATTTTTTATAATCGTCGAAATTTTGGGTCTCGTTACCTAATCTTTGATTTTTTTTTTTTTGCACGTTTTTACACATACTATCTTGGAGTATATACAAACATATTTGATGGTTGGATCATTGAAACTTATTTTGTAGAATGTGTATCGCGTCAAAAAGGTAGATTAAACAAATACTTAGAGTTAATGTTATGCTTCCATTAAGTATAAAATTAGATTTTGTGGTATCCACTAGTGCAATATTTTAAATTGAAAATCAAATTTATTCATTGTATTCTTACATGGTTGAGGAGTGTAGCTGTAAAAAATCATTAAAATCGGAGCTTAAATAACTGTTAAATTGTGATTTTTCGTTTATAACCGTTGAAATTTTTTGTTCCGTTACTTAATCTCTGAATGTTTGGTTTTTTCGATTTTTTACGTATGGGATCTCGGAGTCTGTACAAATAAGTTTGACGGTTGGATCATTGAAAAACGTTTCGTAGAATGCATATCACATATCATATCCAAGAGTGTAACTGTAAAAAATTATCAAAATTGGAGCTAAAATAACCGTTAAATTGCGATTTTTCATTTATAACTGTTGCAAACTTTTGCTCTATTACCTAATCTCTGAATTTTTTTTTTTTTTTTTTTTTTTTGCGATTTTTTGCGTATGCGGTCTTGTAGTTTATGCAAACAAGTTTGACGATTTGATCGTTGAAACTAGTTTCGTAGAATGCATATCTCCGCTAAATTTGTGCCTAAATTTTGAAGTGAGAAAAGTTATTTGTGCTAAATTTTTATTTATGTTTTTGAAGTATTGATTAAATAATATTTAGTTTGTGTGATGACATTTTCTTTGTACAGTTATCTTTTTGTTTCTTTGTCGCATATTTTACATGGGTTATCTATATAAACACGTATTATCTATTAAACCAAACAATTATTTATTTATTTTTTAAAAATGTATTCTATCTAAATACGTATTATTTATTTATTAAACCAAACAATTATTATTTTATTTTTTAAGATCGTGACAAAATTTTTGGGAGGGAATTTTGGGCGGGATATTTCCCGCCATTCTTAGTGCTATCGGTTATATCTGAGTGTAAGTTTTTATATTTTTTTACAGAAACATATTGCAGTCGGTTTTAACTGACAGTAATACTAATTCTACTAAATAAAACCCTCCCACTTTTCCTTGCAACGCTGCCTTCTCCCTTCACCACTCATTCTCATAACAATTTAGCAATACTATCTAGACTATGGAATTGAGAAGAAAGCAATGAGCGGGAAGAGAGAGATTTGAGAGATAGAGAGAGAAAGTAAAGCTTTGTGTATTTCACATTAAAGTCAAATGACTATTACACTATAGTTATATAGAAACCATTCTTACAACAACAATGACTATATTGCGCTCTAACAATCTCCCTCTAACTAACTACAATCAATCAATTACACATTGACAAGTGTCATCATCTTAGCTTTACAATGGTCAACATCTTAGTATATCCATACTCCCCCCTTAAACTTGGCTAGGAGTTCCTAGACTAAGTTTGTGACAATGTCGAATGAAGACTAGACTATGCAGTCCTTTAGTAAGCACGTTTGCCACTTGTTATTCAGTTGGAATGTATTGGACTTTCAAGTCACCCCTTTGAACATTTTCTCAAACAAAATGGTAATCGGTGTCGAGGTGCTTTATCCGAGAATGGAAAACAGTATTTGAAGTCAAAGCTAGTGTAGAAAGGTTATCACAATGTTGACATAGAGGTTCTGATATGGTTTCATGAATGTCTTTGAGTAATGACCTTATCTAATACACATCTACCGCACAATGGGCAAAAGCTTTGTATTCTACTTTTATTGAGCTCCTGGAAATAGTGAATTGTTTCTTTGATTGCCAGGAAATCAGATTAGAACCTAAGAACACCACATAGCCAGTTATTGATCTTCTTATGTTTATATCCGCAACCCAATCTGAATCTGAATATGCTGAAATATTGAACTCCGAAGACTTGGTATATCTCAAACCATATGTCAAGTACCCTATAAATATCTCAGAATTCTTTCGACCAAATGATAATGAAGCTCTGTAGGATTAGTCATAAACTGACACACCATATTAACTAAGTGTGCTATGTCATGTATAGTAAAGGTAAGGTATTGTAGGGCTCCTACAATGCTTCTGTAGTGAGTTGGATCTGCAACAGGTGTGCCTTTATCAACAAGTAATTGAGTATGTGGCTTAGCTGGTGTAGAAGTAGATTTACAGTCTCCATTCCTGCTTTCTTGAGTAGTTCTTTGATATATTTTGATTGATTGATAAATAAAGATCCATCTGTCTTATATTGAATTTATAATCCCATAAAAATATGTGAGATGCCCCATATCTTTGAGATCAAATACCTCAGCAAGACTTGAAATCACACACAGAACGTTTGCAGAATTTGACCTAGTTAGGATGATATCATCCATATATAACAAAAGCACTATAATATCACCATTGTCAACTTTAATGTACAAACTAGAATAAGATATTGATATGGTAAACTTACTGGCAATTAAAAAACTAGTAAACTTGGAATTCCAAGCTTTGGGAGCTTGTTTAAGGCCATACAAAGACTAAACAAGCCTGCAAACATAATCTGGGTACTTTGAATCTACAAAACCTTGTGACTACTTCATATAAACTTCTTCTTCAATATCACCATGTACGAATGCATTTTTTACATCCAATTGCCTTAGATCCCATCATATTGTGCTGCTAGTGCCAAAATCAACCTTACAGTTACATGTCTCACCACTGGACTAAAGGTTTATGAGAAATCCAACCCTTGTTCTTGACTGAATCCTTGAGCAACTAGTCTTGTTTTGTATCTTAACACAGTACCATCAGGGTTCTTCTTAACTTTGTACACCCATTTACTCCCAATTACAGCCCTATCACATGGTGGAGGTACTAACTTCCAAGTTCCTTGTGCCTTTAGAGAATCAAACTCATCTTGCATAGCATTTTGCCACTGTGTAGTAGCTGAAGCAGCTCTATAATTATTTGGATCCTCAATCTCATATACATCAACCAAGAATGAAAAACCATTGAAATTACATGTATTCTTTGTATTATCAATTATATCCATCAATTGTAAAGAGTTCAACTCAAGTAATGTGGCAAGAAATGCTGCATAATTGTTCCTTGATATGGTGCCTGTTTGAAGTCTTGTTTGTATACCAATAGGTTTAGTTATGTCCAGAGACTTATTGATATGCTTAGAATCATGAGATAGACTATGTGTTGAAGAACATGGAGATATTGGGAGTAGTACTTGAAGTAGGGATGGACCCAGGACAGGAAGCAAAGGAGATGTAGCATTGTCATAGGAAAGAGTATGGCCTGATGAAGACTATACTGCATTTGCACTTTGACTTCTCATAGTGGAATCCCCAAAATTACCAAAAGATGTAGAACTGTTTGAAACTCATTCATTGATTGGGTTGATCTTGTCCCAAAGTTAGTGTGAGACTATAAATCCACTCTATGATTAGAAACTGGAACTGGAATTACTATAGTGGATGATGGTGTTGAACTCGGTATAGACTATCTAACCATTAAATCACATTGTCTTTGAAGAAATGGAAACACAGTCTCATCGAAAATCACATGTCTTGATATAATACACTTATTAGTACTCATACTATAGCAAATCACACCTTTATATCCCTTGGAATACCCCAAGAATATACATCTTTTAGTTCTCACTTGCAACTTATTGGAATTATATGGTATAAGCCAAAGATAAACTGCAGTACCAAAAATCTTTAATGCAGTCAAGTCTGGAAACTTATCATATAACAACTTGTATGGAGAATTCATTGATAATGATTGACAAGGCATTCTGTTTATGAGAAACATAGAGTGAGCACAAGCTATATACCAGAACTCAAGAGATAAGTCATTAGTTGTTAACAACGTGATAGTAGTCCTAACTATGTGTCTGTGTTTCCTCTCAGCAATTCCATTTTGTCGAGGGGTATAAGGACAATAAATCGTCTATTGTATTCCTTTAGTTTTCAAAAATGCAGTGAAGAATTTGCTTGTGTACTATCCTCCACCATCACTTTGAAAACATTTGATCTGAGTCCCAAACTGAGTAACTATCATATTATAGAATTGTACAAAAATTGTAAACACATTAGATTTATTACATAGAGGGTAAATCCAAACATATATTGTATATTCATCCACAAATGTTTACATAATATATGTGCCCTTCTAGAGACTTAACAAGTGATGGACCCTAGATATCTGAGTGTACTTTTCCAAAAAGAATCAAGCAATGATTAACTCTAGTTGGAAATGGAATTCTAGACATTTTTCCTTTCAAACAAGAAGTACAGACACTATGATTCTTATCTAAAGACACATTTACATTTGATTGCCTTAGCATTCTAGACATTGTTTCATTTGATGGATACCCTAATCTTTGATGCTACACATTTGATTTGACGATCTAACCAAGAAAAGCACCTGAATTCTAATAAACTGACTGCAACCTTTGAGATTGATGAACAACTGGTATGTAAAACAGCTTTTGTTGCCTACTCTTCCTTGATACAATATCTCCTGTATCTTCTTTTCCTGTGCAAAGAATTGAGTTTCATCACAAATGATCCAACTGGTATTTTAGCACATAACTGTTTAACAGATAACAAACTTTTAACAATTTTGGGCACATGTAACACATTCTTGAAAACAAGAGCATGAGAATTTATGTTAAGAGAAGTAGATCCAATGTTTTTGACCAACAGTTCAATGCCATTTCCAATAGTAATCTTGTTAACAATCCAAGAATCATTTAGATGAATTTGTGATGTTTGATGTGCTGCCATTGCATTTAGAGAAAGAGGTGGTGGCAACCCTTGATAAGTGTAATTGCCCATGTGAAAACATTCTAGAGTTGAGTGTCATCTTTTACCACAGATTTGACATTTTAGTATAAATCATTGAGAAGAAGAACCATTGTTCCTTTGAAAGCAATTGGATGTTGTATGACCCATTTTTTTACAAATCTGACACTCAATGACAACATTAGTTCTACTTTGAGTGTTATCAGACAAATTACCACCATTACTTCCCTTAAAACCACCATAATTAAACCATTTTCCTTTGTAGCCACCATTATTTTTGAAACTGTTATTTCCTATATATGTAGATCCAGAATGAGAGCCATTTGTAGGAAACCTTGGACTAGAATTATTGTTATTTCCTCCAACAAACCCATAGCCCTATGCCACTTGAGGAAAGAATAGAGTTGGTTGAATTGGTACAAAACTAGGAAGAATGTAGGCTTCAGGAGGAAATATAATTGGAACTTGAGGAATTAGAACTGGCACAAAATTGTAATTGTAAGCACCAAGAGTAATGACCCCTGCATTTGTAGGAGGAATATAAATATGCTCTTGTGGATTTGAAGTTGAACTAGAAACCCCAGAATTAGTACCAGAAGAAATGCTTGCATAATTAGAGCCTTAACTATAAAGTGCAAACATATTATGTGTTAACAAAGAAATTTCCCCTTCAAGTTCTTCCTTAACCCCACGAAGTTGAGCCCCAAATTATTTTAGAGTGATTGATGATTCTCTTGCTAAAATGACAATCCTGATAATGGCATACTCTTTTGGTAATTCAGCAAAGCCAGCTATCATTACATCATTATCAGATACAAATTCCCTTCCAGCACTTAGTTGTTCTCTTATACTTTTCAACCTCAACATGTCCTTATCAATAGAATCAGACCCTTTTTGAATGGTATAGAGTTTAGTCTTTAGATGATTTACCCTTGATTTTGACACAAAAGCATATCTGTCAACCATATTGAACCAAGCCTTATTTGCAGTTTTACATCCAAGCCCATATTTCATGGCTTCATCAGATAATGTTGCTAGTAACAGACTAAGTAAAGCCATATCAGTTGACTCCCAATCGAGGAAAGATTGTGTTATCTCCTTTGTTACCCCAGTTTCTGTATGAATTAAATATTTTGGTGGACACACAGTTATGCCATCAAAATGACCAAATAACTTGTGACCTTTCAAAATAGTCGTAAATTGAAAAGCCAATTTCAAGAAATTATCATCTTTCAACTTTATTGCAAGCATACCCAACAAATTCTCCACTTTAACCACTGAATTAGACATATTCACAAATCTTTTAAACAACACTGCAAGATTTTACTTCAACTATAAAGAATGACACTTTCTCTGCATACACTATAAAGAATGACACTTTTTCTGCATTCTTGAAAGACTGATACTTTCTTAATACTCAAGAAAGAATAACACTTTCTTGATAAAACTTCATTCTGAGTTCAAGAACATTATAGTTTGAACAGAAATCTCATATCATTCAACTATTTGCAGAAATTCCAATTTCCAGACTCAATCATGAATTTGCAGATACCAAGTATACTAGATGCAATCAAACCATATACTGAACTACTAACAAGAAACTAAATTGTGTAGTATGAAAGAAACAATATCACCTAATTAGATGAATTCTAAGACCTTCAAGAATGCAGAAAACTCCCAAAACTTCTTACAAATCCAGATTGCGACAAAACTTCGATTTCAGAGATTGTAAACTCAGAAAATTAGAGATCATGAATAGGAAATCGTAGCGGAAGTCCTCAGGATCAGATACGGCTGGAAGGCATAGCTGGCGATGATACCATCATAAAAATTCAGCAATACTGTCTAGACTATGGAATTGAAAAGAAAGTAATGAGCGGGAAGAAAGAGATTTGAGAGATAGAGAGAGAAAGTAGAGCTTTGTGTATTTCACATTAAAGTCAAATGACTATAACACTATGGTTATATAGAAACCATTCTTACAACAACAATGACTATATTGCCTTCTAACAATCTCCCTCTAACTAACTACAATCACAACTAACTCAATCAATTACACATTGACAAGTGTTGTCATCTTAGCTTTACAATTGTCAACATCTTAGTATGTCCATTACCTTCCCCTTTCCTTATCCTCTCATGCTTCTTTCCTTCTCCTTTTCTTCTCCCCTTCTCCTTCTCGCTTCAATTACCATGGATTAATAATTCGAGGAGCAACATTCTGAAACCAGTACGTTTTAAATTATTTGTATTACGTTCAGTTTGTGTTTTAAATTTTGATTATGTTATTAAATTGAGTTTGTATTTTGAATCTTCACTTGAGATACCTTATCATGCATAAATTGAAAATTGGAC
Organism: Pyrus communis; assembly: GCF_041283825.1. Taxonomy (NCBI): domain Eukaryota; kingdom Viridiplantae; phylum Streptophyta; class Magnoliopsida; order Rosales; family Rosaceae; genus Pyrus; species Pyrus communis. The sequence continues at coordinate 8,623,502 of NC_142578.1, forward strand.
TTTGTTTAGAGCTTTTATGTAGGTTTTGTTTTTGTAAATATGCATCCCAAATTTTTTTTTTTTTTGTTATTAACAATGAGCAATGCCTCAACGGAGAACTCGGAGCTAAGGAATCCCAAATTGTATATTTTTCCCTTAACGAAGGATTGGCACTTGATTAAGAAAGATGAAAAGGAAGTCAAATGTAGGTATATTTTTTTTCCTTTTCTTACAAATTGTATAATTAGTAAAAGATTATAAACATATAATCAACGAACTTTTATATATATATATGAACAATATTATGGCGGATAATTATTGGCTTTTGTTTAGTATTATTTATTCAGTTATTAGTTTTGTTTATGTTTATTTAAATTGTCATTTTTATATATTTTTTAAATTATTAATATCTATTCTGTCAGTTATGAACGACATAATTGCACTTGTATCCGACAGAATTTCTCAGATTTAGTGTCGGTTGTATTCGACAGTAATGTTAGTGTTGATTGTATCCGACACTATTTTGCTTTATTTGTTTAATGAGGTTTCCTTTTTCTTGGCAGATTAAGAGTCCTATCCAACAACCAAAGTCTTTTGTGACGCAAGCAATGTTTTCGGTTCCTTTATCCAACATTGCATGAATTTCTGTCGGATTTATTGCTAATATCCGATACAAATGGGCTTTTCTCGTCATTTTTAAAGTGACACTATTGAGTGTTTTTGTAGTAGTGAGGGTGTGTGAATAACACTATTCTTTTTTAAACTCGTGCTTTAATCGTTTATGTTAATGCATATTGCCTATATAGTCCACTCAATTCCAATACAGGTTATTATTTCATGTATATTTAGTAGAGGATAGGTAATAAATAATACTTTTTTTTTTCTAAAAATAATAAATTAGTTCTATCTCCCCTCCCCCCTTCTATCCTATTCGTTAAAGGAAAGTATCATTTACCCTATGTGATTTAGCCTCTGTACTTCGCACTCAAGAAAAGAAAAAGAATTTTCTTTTAGTTCACAATTAAATCCCTATCTTCGCAATTCCTTACTTTTCGTTGCGATTTTCCAATCAATGTAACCTTGGTACATTCTTAATCACTTTATTTACTTAATCTATATTTATTTAGTAGGTTAATTATTCATATGGTCTGCGAAGTTGTCGGTTAGGGTTATGATTTCAAGAATTGTTTATATTCTATTGTTGTTTTTTTTTTTATATTGATTATAATTTTATATAAGAAAAAAAAATAAACATATGATTTTATGGAACTAATTTCAGCTAGCCCACCCAAGAAAAAAATCCTGACTCCGCCCTTGGCTAGCTAGTTATATAGTTATATGTGCATAGCAGATTAGACTTGCTTTGGTGCCCGGTTAGGCATCCTCTAGGTTGTGACTCTTGCTTAAACGTAAACCAGACAACTTTCATTTTGCATTTTATTTTTTAATAAATTGTGAAGAGACTTGTTATACTTAGATGAACGCACATTATATGTTTGTTCTTCATGTTTTCATTATGTTTTATACTTTATAATTTATATGTTGTTTTATTTTGCCATTTATATATCTCAATGCAAATATTTATTTTTTCAAGTATAAGGAAACATGACACATCTCGACCAAAATCAAGGTGTGTTGGCCGTCACGTGAGGGTGATGGCCAGCACACCTTGATTTTGGTCAGGGTGTGTCAGTTTGGTATCAGAGCATAAGTAGCCTAAGTGTAGTCCAGTAGGATGAAAACTAATTATACAACACCCAAGGGTGACCATACAATGGTGATAATTTGTCAGAGCTGCCGTGGATTCCTCGCAAGCCACCAAAAAGCACTCCTAACTAGAACCTGGAGGGGCGCAAAACAAAAAGTGTGAGCGGGCAAAAGCAAAGCTTTTCAAAATCATTTCATTTCTCAAAAGTTCTAACCCTTCGCCATTAACTTCTATTAAGGTTTTAACAGAATATTCCACGGAATATTCCTAATGGCAGTTAACTATTCCGTTAAGGTTGGCCGCGCGTGGGGGCACGTCTGGTCGTGCCTTGGCGGGCTCGTGGGTGGTCGGAAAAATTTTCTAAAAATATGGGAATGTTCATGAGGTTGAGTAGATCACGTTGGTATATTCAATCACCCCATTTAATCATTGTATGAGAAGTTATTAGCTAGTTTCGTTTATGTGCTTTAAATTAACGTTTATATAGTAGGTGACGGCCATCACGCCTTGATTTTGGTCGGGGTGTGTCAAAACACTTATTTATACGATATATAATAATTTACCTAAATCCGCCTGCTTTGCCTAGGCTGGCGACTAAGCCCCAGCCCTTGTCCGACAAGCGCCTAGTGTCTTTTAGAACCTTGTTTGTAACTAAGATATTTGAGAGTGAATCTCAAGAAATTAAGGACAATGCATATACTTATTAGGATTTGAACTACGGATATTATTCATATGTTGATGCCCATAAAAAAAATTAAAGAATCTTGCATGTCATTATAAGGAGTTGACCCACTACTTGATTGTGAAACCTCAATTTTTTTCAATATGTGACTACAAAAATATTGAAGAGGGGTAAAAAGTAAGTGTGATTTCTCACAGTAACGAGCACTGAATGAAGAGATTAAATGATTTTCTGTGAACAAAAATAGAAGAAATGCACCACTGAAAATATAATTGATTTGGTTAGGCAAGAGTTATATTCAGTGGAAAGTGGGCATCAATGTGGCAACAAATCCTTGGGAAAAAAAAAAAAAAAAAAACATGATTCACTTTCTCAAGTCCTATAACGTTTGCTAGCTAGGAGAGAGCCTTGTAACTTTTGCTTGCTAGGGTTTCGAGAATTTAAGGTTATGTACGTAGTGTCCAAAGGCAAATTCACTCACTCTCTCTCTCTCTCTCTCTCTCTCTCATCATTTGGATGGTGACATTTTTTTATTATATTTGGAATATGAGCATATACGTCATATGTTATTATACAAATAGATGAATACTTAAAAAAAATTAGTTTTCCCCACGTATGTAATGACATATGGCATACTGTCCTATATTCTAGACACATTGAAAAATCTCTCCTTTGAATGGATTACAATATTCTCTTGATCAACTTTTCATGTGAACTCTTGTTGTTCTATAAGTTGCACCACCCAATACATGCCATGCAATGCAACCCAATACATGCCATGCAATGCAAGTGACCTAACAGCTAGCTCTCTCTCTCTCTCTCTCTCTCTCTCTCTCTCAGTTTGCAAGTTACAATCCAACCCACCAAAACTATACAAGACAACACCCACCGACTTTGCTCCTCCTCATTTCCTTCTTACGATTAATATCCCAGCCCTTTAATTTCGTAGCCGTAATTATCTCTGAATTCCTTCTTCTTCTTCTTCTTCTTCTTCTTCTTCTTCTTCTTTTGATCTAGCTTAATTAACTAGTGACGACTGACAACCATGGTTTCTGCGGATGCTATTCGAACTGTGGTCGGTATCATGGGTGAGTTACAGAGATATAATTTGGGTTGTATCACACAAGATTGCTATTTTAAAGCCTTAATCAGCATCTTTGAACTTAAATACGTGAGACTTGTATACTTGCTGGTTCTTGTTAGAAAGAAGAAATAAACTTTAAAGTTATTTTCTTTCATTTTTCAGGTGTATATATAGATTGCTTTATCATCTGAGAACCAAAGTTGATATGAACGCATTTACTTATTTTCAGGAAACTTCATCGCACTCACTCTGTTCCTGTCACCAGTGTAAGCATGACTTTTCTCCATTTCTTGAATTTCAAGGCAAAATGATTTACATTTTTGAAAAAAAAAAATATTATAAACAATTTTTGTTATATCTAGACACATATATATTATATTTCGGACCTCCAATATTTTGTTTCCATATTTTTCCCAATTTGAAGGTGACAACATTCTTTGTTCACTGAATCTGCAACAGCCAAGTAGTATTCATTTAGCAATCGCTTCTACTTTTAACCAATCATAGATGAACACGTGTTCAATCTGTGTTAACAATTTCAATTATTTGGACACATGTCTATTTATTGATGGGTAGAAGCAGAAGCTACTGCTATATTTGTAGCAGCCAAGTAATGTTCTTTGGTTTTCACACAAAACACATTAATAATTTCCATATTTTCCATTTAATTTGTAGGGAAACCTTTGTTCGAATTTGGAAAAAAGGGTCAGTGGAGCAATACTCACCAGTCCCATACCTTGCAACCCTATTTAACTGCATGGCATGGGCCCTGTACGGATTGCCTATGGTGCACCCGCACAGTATTCTGTTGGTGACCATCAATGCCACTGCAGTTTTCATTGAGCTTTCCTTCGTCATCCTCTTCCTCATCTACGCATCTGACAAGAAGCAGAGGCTCAAAGTGTTTCTCGTGCTGCTTTCGGAGCTCGTTTTCATGGTTCTTCTGGCATTTCTTGTTATCAAATTGGCCCACACATACAGCAAGAGGTCACTAATTGTTGGCCTAGTTTGCGTTCTAGGTAACATCGCGATGTATGCTTCACCTCTATCTGTCATGGTAATTAAGTTGGTAACTACCCTCCTAACCATATTTATTTATTTATCTTTTCATTTAAGGTCATGATTATTGGCCCGTATCAATACTAATTTTCAGTACCTGGTATATTATTGATACCTAGTTGACTAATTAATTAGATATATCGATTGACAATGTTTTAAAACCTACTCCAACTCTTGGAGTAAAACTCAAATTTAGGTTCTAAACTACCACAACTTGCTCCAACCCTTTGGCCAAATATGAGTTTTAAACTAGAACTCATTTCTAGGGTAAATTTAACCCAGAATTCCCTTGGGTAGTGGGCTGGCCTACTATATATGTATTTTTTTAGCTTTATATTTATAAATTCATTGAATCCAACGATTAAATCTAATATGATCAAATCCAGTGGTAAAAAAAAAATCTAACGGTCCAGATTTAAATCTAACGGTTAAAATAATTAAATTTTTTTTTTTTTTCATGTGTTTTTCATATTCTTTAATAGTGTTCCACGTGTTTCATAGTGTTGGTTAAGTGATTTTTCAGTATTTATTGGAATATAAATACTTTTAGGTAAAACGTTCATAAAATTAAATTATGATAGCCTACATAATTTTTTTTTTTTAAAGTTACTTTAAGAAAAAAAATATTATCTTAAATTCATTTTTTAAAAATCTCAAGCTAAAAATTTAACCCAAAAAGGCTGGACCATAAAAACTATTTATAGATTAAGACCTAAATTTTATGATCAAATAGTATCAAATACCAAATGATTTTGGAGTTAAACTACTATCAAATACCAAACAATTTTTATTTTTCTCATTTTATTATATGGGCCAGTAGCAATGCTAATGTACGGCGCTTGGTATATTGTTCATGTATAGTTGAATAACAATAAACTAATATATCGACAATGTTCTACATACGGTAAATTAATGATTTTTTTCCCCTCATTTTTAACATATGCTAATCTATGGTGTTTTGGTGCATATATGACAGAAATTGGTGATAACGACAAAAAGTGTGGAATACATGCCGTTTTTCCTCTCATTGTTTACCTTTCTCAATAGCGTTGCCTGGTTCACATATGCTCAGCTCCGTTTTGACATCTACTTGACTGTAACCACCTCAAACTCAAACTTTACTCATAGTAAATCCTCTATCTAAGTTAATTAATCATGTCAGTTAAACATAAAACTGAATGCATAAATAATTAAGAAACACGTTTAGCTGTTTTTAGATTAAGTCAGTTGATCAGAGCACTACTTTCACTTTCTTACACTCAAGTTTGAATCCCCGATTCTGTAATGGAATATATTTTTGCTAAACCAAAAATGATGAACATGGTTCTCATATGCACATATTTTGATCAAATTAAAATGGGCCTGTGGTGTGTTCATTTTCAGATTCCGAATGGGCTGGGCTTACTTTTTGGATCAGCTCAACTGCTTCTCTATGCTACATACTACAAGAACACAAAGAGACTGATGGCAGAAAGGAAAGCCAGACAATTCTGTTTGACAGAGGTGGTTTCGGACAGAGATGAAACCAAAAAGACTGGCAGCACTCATCAGAACGGCCGGGTTCCCGCTCAGAACAACGGGACATGATCAACCCCACCATCGAAGTCTGCTGTTTGATAAGTCGAACGAGCAGGGACCCCGTCTACAAGTTTTAGCTCGTCTACACTATGTTACGAAATATCGTACAAATAGTTGGATTTCATGATGCATGCATACAAGACCAAGAGTCTCGTACGCATGTAACTAGTACTTTTTCATAATTCTATGCACCCATTTCAAACGATCAATGATCCAATTTGTTTTGCGACTGAATATATATATATATATATATATATATATATATTATATACATATTATTGGAGTTTTGAGTAGAAATCTCATTCTAACTCATTTTCTCATATTGGCCACCATCAAAAGTTTCTCACACTTTATAACATTTTCTACCTCTTACAAAGTGATTGGAGAGGTGGACCTTAGAGAGCAAAACTAAACTTGAACCTTGGATTTGGCATTTGGGTTGTGATAATTAATATATAATTAATATCAAAAGATGGGCTTTGGGGCTCGGGCTTTGATAATTTAATTCAATAATTAACATTTTTTTTTAATTTCAAATTTAATTATTTAATTTTTAAAGTAACAAACTCATCTTTTTGGATGAAGTTTGAAGACGATGAAAGAACGCCTAGAGCTATGCACCCCTCTGAGCAGATGCTTCAAAAAAAAGCATTCCATATTCATACATGTTGTGAACGTGCATATGTGCATTATACATACATTCATCTACATAGCATTTAGAACCTAGGAAAGAGATCTTCTTAAATACCGTAACCTTCTTGCTGAGAGAACCACAAAGATATTCAACAAGAACCAAGTTTTTCGATGCTAGAATCCTGGTTTAATCGTTGAATCCTTGTGAAGCAGACGTCTATCGAACTACAAGCACTAAGTAGGTACGGAATTCTATTTCAATAATATTGCAGTACGCAAGCCTCAATCACTATTTTTACTTGTTTGATATTAATTTGGTTTATTCATCAGTTGCCAATTATTAAGTTGAATTTATTATTTATTAGCATATTTGTCTTTATTTCTATATATATAAATTGTCATTGATTATTGATCATTATTATGCAGGCAATATTGGTGGAGGGGGAATCAAGCACCTGATCTCGCGTCCAGTGATAAATACATTGTACCAATTGAGCTATGAGCTTGTTGTAAATTATGGCCGTATTTTGGTGCCGTAAGCTCTTGATAATGAAACTTCATAGAGAGCAAAACTGAAGCAAACCTCAAAGAATCAATACCTACACCTTGGCAAGAACAACAAATAAAATGGAAAACTTATACCTTTACTTAAAACCTAACACGAGCTTCCGAGATGGGACATTATCTCATGAATCGAGAGTCTGATCAGATTGATGCGTGATGTTCTACAAACTTCCAGACACTCCTGCAGGTCTGCATCACAGGGTACAGGAACCCGTTCAAGGTCATAAGCCACACATTTGATGTTGAATGTGCCCCCTTCCAGTTTTAATTTCTTTGCCACTTCCTCTTTCATGTCCAAAATACCTGAACTCATCGACACGTGAAACCTAATAATGTATTCTTTATATGTGGCCTTTATGGTTACACTCTTCATTTGTTGCCTGCCCGTGATATGTGGCATTGTGTTGGATTGCTTGGGAGCTGAATCTGAAAATGGAGGGTTTACCATGGCAATTCTGTTTCCAGGACTACCTTGGCATGAACCATGACAAGTAGAGCTACAAGCACTTGCCTTCGTTGACCTGTTTCCCCTGTTGGATGTGTTTGAGCCTTTACCCCTGTCTCACAGACACCTGTTATGTTCCAGCAGAAGTTCCTCGTAACTCAGCATCCGCCCATCTAGCAAATGATTGTCAATCCCAGCCCGCCCCTCTATTCCTGGTGAAGTAGAGGTGGGCGAGTCTTTCTTTTGTCCATCAACTTCACAAGGTTTAGAGCTTGGTGAGCCTTGTAGGTTAGAACCATTTAAAATAAGGAAAATTAATGAAAATGACTTGAAAACTTTGAGTTTTAACAAGGACGTGAACTTTTTAGTAAATAGCACCAGGATTACCTTTTTAGTATAAAAATGTGGTTTTTCGTTGAAGTGAACAGTACCAGGAGTTTTTCGTTAAAGTTACCTCAAAATATAAGGCTGAGAAATGTAGCCAGCAGCAACAGGACATGGACTCACAGTAAGAGGAGTTAAACCAAATGCAGCACCGTGAACTGATTCAATTATGCACTGTAGCTTAGTGAGAGAATGGTTGATCTTCTTGATCTTGCGAGATGGCCAGCGGGAGATTCCATGATGCCTGCAAATGCGCTTCATTGTAGTGGGACAAACTGCAAAACAAGAATTTCTTTCAAAACAACTTATCGCAATTGCTACTGAAAACCAAACGATCCAATATTTTAGACAAGGATTTTATCATTTTAGCATCTGTTGACACAACATGAGCTTAACTGCAGGAAACAATATGATATGCGAGCCTACCTCCAAGACTCTTTGCAGCATCCTTAAGACTCCCTGCAAAATATTGTTGGAGAACCTCTAGACTAATTGATTTCTCTGCTTTTCCATGCTTCTTCTCCGGTTTCTTTTTTATGTCTTTATTCTCTGGGAAAGAAATATTGTTTTCTCCACCCTCGTAAACATAATTTCTCCCATCATTTACAACATCATATCCCACCACTAACTGTGGTTTTGATGAATCTAGTTGCACCATCTCTTCTCTGTTAGGTAAGGCAGGCACTGGTGGTGATTCCACTGAACGGGGTATCAGTATACATTGAAGTCTTGTGGCAGACCCATTATTTTTAGAAGCTTGAACAATTTCAACTATTCCCTCTTCTTCAAGTACAATTCCAGAAGCAACACTGAGACTCCGGAAATGGTTCTTCATTATCGCCAATATAGAGCCCAACAAAGTTTGTTGTTCATGACTGTCTGTGATGCTTGGGGGCAGAAAAAATTCTAGAATGTAATCATCATTTCCAGTATGAGTGCTCTGTAAGCAGATAGCAAAAGAGCCGGCTAGCCCAAACATGCGTGCGTAGTGTGCTAAAGGGTATTCAGTTTTGCAGAATTGGGTAATGTCTTCGCAGAAGCATGCATTATGGGACAAAAATGCCCTCCCAGCAACCCCTTGACCCTTTTGTAAGTGATGTTCAACGCAGGCATCTCGAAAATGCCACATATGAGCATCTACAATGTAGAATGCAACATCAGTTGTGGACATGCAGACCTGTTCCATGCAACTGCCATCAAAGCTAGTACAGCTCTTCTGCAGGCCACCGCCATAAGCTAAAACATTTCGATGCATACAGGGAACCCACGTCTGAGCAAGTGGTAATTTGTGAGTTTCACTTACCACTATCAGTATGTTCAAGATTTCAGCCAATGCAGTTTGGCGACCCTTATTGCATATTTGAATCTGGTTACAAGAAGTGGCAAGCATATATCTGTGAGAACGAAGGAGGAAGAAATGAAAGAAAAGTTTCATATTTATTTTCTTGTTTTCATAAAGAACACCATACTTAGGCACACATCATTATTGCAGCTCACCTGCCTACTTGGATGATCCAGTATCTCTGAACTTTTCAAGCTTACTGCCTGCAGGAGAACAAAATTAAGTCAGTGACAAATCTCTTCATGTTTGATTTTTACTTAAGAAACCATATTGATTCTCCTTTGCTTTGTTCAAACCAATGGCTAAAAAATACGAGGGATGTGCAAGAGCCGGAAAAGGGTATCCAGAAACCATTTTCCTATTCCCATAACAAAATACAATCCGTCATGTACCATTTACCAAATAAGTAAAGCTTGTTTCAGAAGAGAACATCACACAAAATGCAATATATATGCATAGAAAAGAAAAAGAGTAACCCCCACCTCAAGTGCTTTGCAAACCTTATCAACCTCGGGACCACAGTTGATCAAAGGAGAAATCATTATGAGCTCAAGTACACCAACACAAGACCTTCCAGAGGGCTCAAACACGGGCAAAGCTAAGGTTCCCTGAACATTGTATTGCCGAGCATGGTGAAGCCGTGCATACTCTTTAATGGAGTAGTACTGAACATTTGGAGTCCATTCTGGCAATTTATGCTGGAAAACGCGGCCAGGAAGCCCAAGAACTCCATCACTCTCCCCATCCACAGAAAACATATACATCAGACAGGCCATCCTATACTGATGAAGTCTGATACACTGTGGATCAAGGACAAGGGGTTGCCCTAAAGTTGTGAGTACATACCGATTCCCATCCTTCACTGGTGCCCAAAACTGGGCTAGAACAGGTTGGTCAGTCAATTCCTTGAGGTACCTGAGTGCTTGAGTGATTTTCTCGTTAACTAAACTATAACCATCTGAACTTTCAAGAGGTTCCAGTCCTGAAAATGGTGATGGAAGCATTCTGTTATTCTTAGTCTCTGTTGACCCTTCCGTTACGGAATTAGAATTACCTGTATTTTGTGATATTGTAAAGAGAAAACATAAATGAGTGAACCTCTGGCTGCGACTCTTGACTGCAAATGCTAAACGAACAATATCGTAATCGGTTTGTAACTGGAGGGCACAAAGCAAGCCAATTAAAACTGCTTTAAATTCCTATACGAATTCTCAGGCCAAAAAGAAGAAAAAAAAAATTCTATACAATCTTAGAATCTCCCACCTCTTTCTATTAGATGGAACTTTACAAACTTAACGGCTTGGTTGGGACTGCTTCTGTAGGAAGCACTTTTGTTCGAAAAAACTTCTATTATAAACATGTCAAAATTTTAATTAAAATTTCCAAGTGCTTGCTACCTAAAGATGCACCTAGACTTCTCCAGAAAACGCTTCTGACCCAGAAGCGCTTTTAAGTTTATATCACAATCATAATCAAGCACTTCAATATCAGATAGTACTTTTAGCCCTTCCTTGTTGACCAGGAAAAATGCAACCTTTCGAGTATAACAGCTGTTTGGTTGCTGAGAAATGAGCACAGAAAACACTTTTTTAGCCAAAAAAAAAAGTGAATGTTGCTTAATTCCAACTGAATACTATGATTAGTAAAATTACCAAATCAATGTAATTAGTCCCTAATTAGAATCAAATTTAATACAGAAACCCAGAAGAGCATTTGTTCAGCTAAGTCAAAAACAAGTCATTAGACAAACTTCTAATTAATTTCTGATTCCGAAGTAAAAAATTCAATTAAAATAGAGTAAAAACGGATTGACCCAGAAAAGCATAAAAGACTACAACTTTCCCATGAAAAACTCACAAGAAACGAATTGAGAACGGCCAGAAAGAGCTTGACCAGCATATCCGGCGAGCTTATAGTCACTTTCGACATCGCCGTCGGAAAAAGCCCACAAAGGGGTACAAGGCTGGTCATTGGGCGGCAACAAAAGCGGCGACGTGGGGTAGGAGAGAAAGTGAATCGGATCCAACGTGCACAAAACGTCGAGGTCGAAATCAAAGTCCATGAGCGCATCTTCTCTTTCGTTCTTTAGGTTCGGCGGAGTGGATGGCGTTTGGATTTCGTCTTCAGGATCGGACATTTTCCGGGAAAGCATTGGTTTTGTTTCGTCTTGTTTTTTTCCGGGAAAGTTGTATCTTTGTGGAAAGAAAGAGATGGGTTGTGGTAGAAAGAGTGAAGTCTACGAGCAACGGCAACAATTTGTAGCGTCTCAGTTTGATTCCATGGAATCCATGAATTGTTTTCTCTTATTAGTATTTTATTACAACTTGCAGTAGGGACCATGGATAAAGCAGGTATCGGGAAAAGATCTTCTGTTGTGCAATTAACTAATAAATTGGTCGGCATTATACAAGGGACGGAAAGCCGCGTATGCCTAATGCAATGGGTGACACTGCCATTGATGCATAGTCTTTTTTTTTTTTTTTTTTTTTTTTTTTGATAATTCACGTGGCGCGGGGCGAGTTTGGTTTATGTTGCTTCATATTAGGGTTTTCTATTGTTTGTTTTTTCAATCTTCGGGCCTAAATTTATGTAGATCTCTTGTATCTTTGGTTAGAGCTATCATTTTGTTTGGACCTTTAACTTTATCTGTTGTTATTTACCTGGCTCTTTTTGAGGCTTGTACCAATTTTATAATTTGTTATTTTAACTATTGTTCTAAAAATCTCCGCCTGATCTATTAGTCAATGCCCCTGATTAATTCTTAAGTATTTGAAAATTAATAAATGGCGCCTAAACCCGTTTGGGTCGCGACTCTCATTTTAGCAGAAAATAAGTAACTTTCATTTTACATTTTATTTTTTTAATAAAATGTAAGAGACTTGTTGAATACTTTGACGAACACTCATTATATGTTTGCTCCCTATGTTTTCAATATGTTCTAATACTTCATAATCTTATACGTCATTTTATTTTTTCAATTCATGCATCTCTGTGCAATTATGTATTTTTTAAGGATAAATTGCACTTTATCGCCTCAAGTTTGGGGTCGATTTCAATTTTTTACAATATCTTTAAAACATTTCAATTTCATATATCAAGTACTATTTTATTTCAATATAATACATCCGTTACATTTTACATTCATTAATCCGTTAAGAGCTAACGTGGCTGCCATATTTGTACCACATGGCTGCCAAATGTGTGCCACGTGGCAATTTTTTTTAATTAAAAAAAAAAAAAAAAAAAAACAAAAAACCCAGAAATCATCTTCATCTTCCCCACCCGAGCACCACCCTTTCTCCTATCCCCATCACCCAGCCATTCCCACATTAAATCTGAACTCATTCTCAAATCCAAAAAATGCGAAAAACCTATCTTCCCTGTCAAAACTCCAACTCTCCCTAACCTCCGCCGTCGTGTGGTTTTCCAGCTATTCGACCTTCTCCTTGGACCACCCTTATCCACCATACCTACTCATCCCTTCCTTCCCGTCGACGTTGCACGCCTTAAACAAGCTCAGTTGGCGCAGCGTTGCAGATGACTCTCATGTTCTTCACAGCCCGTCTGACCTTCTGGGCTTGAGACACCAAGATCTCCATTTCCTCTTCAATTGCTTTTGAGGTTATTAAACGGTTAAACGACCCCAAATTAGGGTTAAAATTCTTTGAGCTCAATAGGGTTAATTTGAGTAGTGTATGGACTTACAATCCTCTTTTGAGGTCTCTGTGTCAAATGGGGCTTCAAGATTTGCTAATTTTGATTTGTGGGTTCCGGAAGAAATGCAGAAATTTATGGGGGGGGGTTTGGAGGGAGAAGAGGAGGGAGAAGGAGGAAAAGGAAAAGCGATGGTGTAGCTGATATGGGTCCTTGCAAAAGCAAGAGCAATGGTGGAGAAGGAGAGGAGCTCTGGAACTCGAGGTCCATCTAAGCTAGGTTGAGGCAGTACGATGTCGACGGGAAGGAAGGAATGGGTGGGGAAGACGATTTCTTGGTTTTTTAATTTTTTTTTTATACTTTTCTTTAGTTAATTATTTTAATTATTTTAATTTTTTATCAAGTGTTTAGCCACGTGGCACAAATGGGGCAGCCACGTCATCCTAAATGGGGACCTCATATTTGTCACGTCATCACTTAACAGATTTTCTAACGGATGTATGAAATTGAAATAAAATGATAAGTAAATGTATGAAACTGAAATGTTTTAAACATGTTGTAAGGAATTAAAATCGACCCTAAACCTGAGGGGGTAAAATGTAATTTACTCATCTAGGCGCTAGGCCGCAACTCACTACCCTACTAGGACCTAGTATCTTTTAGAACCTTGATTTTAACTATTGATTTATACACGCGGATGACTAAATATTGTCTTTCTAGTTTTTACAACTAGTACATGTTTAGTGTCTTCTTTTGTTCTTTATATATTCACCAACTCTCAAATCATATGACGAGCAAAAACAATATTCTTGATGTTTTAATCTATATTTTTAGTACTTATTTCATTTTCTTGTGAGTCGCAATGATAATAAACCGTGTTATGAATTTACTTTGTAAGAAACGTGAGTTTAAGTAAACTTTAAGCTTAACATGCTTTAATTTGAATGAATAAATGTCAATGTACTATCACATTAACAATTTTTCCTGAAAAAAGAAAGAGTGTTGATAAACTTACTAGACTGTCTTATTTTCACGCCCATTTTTTAATAAAAAATTTTATACCAATTTTACCCTCTTGTAAAATGACATCTAAGAGCCAAAGAAAAAAGAAAGAAATAATATTTTTCTTCTCTCTTTACCCTCTATTTGCAACTATCTCAACGATCCTTCAAATAAATATTTTCTCCATTTTTCATTCCTCCATTTTAATCATATATAATAGTTGTTCAAAACACTTTACTAATAACATAATTATTTAAAAAAATAAAAATAAAATGGGAGACCAGAAGATGAGGATGAAATTTTGCTAATGCGACATGAGGCTTGGTGTAACATCCCACATCGCCCAGGGGAGTGGTCCTTAAATGTATATTCTCATCCCTACCTAGCACGAGGCCTTTTGAGAGCTCACTGACTTCGGGTTCCGTAAGAACTCCGAAGTTAAGCGAGAAGGGGGCTAGAGCAATCCCATGATGGGCGACCCATCGGGAAGTTCTCGTGTGAGTTCCCAAAAAACAAAATCGTGAGGGCGTGGTCAGGGCCCAAAGCGGACAATATCATGCTACGGTGGAGTCGGGCCTGGGAAGTGGTCCTGCCCGGGCGGGGATGTGACAATTGGTATCAAAGCCTAACCCTGGCCGCGTGTGTGCCGACGAGGACGTTGGGCCCCTAAGGGGGGTGGATTGTAACATCCCACATCGCCCAGGGGAGTGATCCTTAAATGTATATTCTCATCCCTACCTAGCACGAGACCTTTTGGGAGCTCACTGGCTTCGGGTTCCATAGGAACTAAAAAGTTAAGCGAGAAGGGGGCTAGAGCAATCCCATGATGGGTGACCCATCGGGAAGTTCTCGTGTGAGTTCCCCAAAAACAAAACCATGAGGGCGTGGTCGGGGCCCAAAGTGGACAATATCGTGCTACGGTGGAGTCGGGCCCGGAAAATGGTCCTGCCCGGGCCGGCCCCTGGGCCGGGATGTGACAATTGGTCGTCAGATTTGGAGGGGGAATGGATGAGGGTTACATTGGGGATGTGGAGAGAAGGAATGAGAGTTGTAATCCGTTGGAGATTTAGGAAGTGACCGGATTCTAGAACTCTAACCGGAATAAAATTCAGGAAAGGAGGCCTTGGCAGTGATTGAGGCTTATCAGCACTCAAATGTTTATTTTTCTGAAAAATTAAAAAAAAACTTAGATATAGATTAGAGGGTATTTAATTATTAGTAAATTAGTAACAGAGGGTGATAAAATAGCATTTCAAATTTTGTAATTTTTTTTTTTTGTAGATGAAATTATAATATAGATAGGAAAATAAGACACTGTAATAGGTCTAGCAATACTCAAAAGAAAAAGGAACTGTACAAGTAAGTGGCCACAGCCTATGAGGCAATTGCTTAAAAGGTTTTGCTAATGATATGATGATCCCAACTATTATTGTTTCTTGCAACAAAGTGACAAACTTTTCAGGAACAAGAAAAAAAGCTACTAGATTAGGGAGTCTGGTAGTTTCTTAAACAAAGGAGTTGTTAGATTTCCAAAATGTTAATTAGCTTTCTTAATGTTATGGACTAAGCTTAATTAATACTTTAGTTTGATTATCTGGAAGTTGATGTTGAAATTATAAAATATGGATGTCAAAACTAGTAATACAGTTGTTTATTTGGACATCATCGATTAGAATATTGGTTTTTTGTGTGTAATTGGATCCATTAGCGATAATGACGACCCATTGCATCCACTGATGACGATCCATTGCATCCACTAATATATTGATTACTAAAATGTCACTAATTTAGTGACGCAATACCAGACGTTTATTTTTTTTTTCTTCCAATTGGACATGAGATTGAGAAACTACGGCAAATACTCAGACGGTAGTTGTTATACAATTGGAAGGGGTTAGTGATTTGTGTGTTATTTTATTGATACATAGCTTAGTTTAGAGTATAATATTAATAAAAGAGTTTTATCACGGTTGACTTTTAAAATTAGTGAACAATTAAAATGGTTTTGTAAATCAATTTAGTCATTGACACTTAGTACTACGGTCTAGTAATATTCCTTTTCACTTGTAAGTGAGGAGGTCTTAGATTTGATTATCGTCAAATAAGAATTTGAACCAAATTATTGCTAGCCTATTGTGAGACTAAGCTCATCCCCTCACATTTAGTGTAGATAATATCGTCCTTAAAAAAACAAAAAACAAAATTTAGTCATTGTGTCATTCCGTTAAATTTTCTGTCAGTGTGTTGATGTGAGACACGAGTTTTAAATATTGTTTTAAAAAGATATTTTATTATTATTATTATTATTAGTTTTATCAGTTTTAGTATTCAAATCTTTTTAAAAATAATAGTTTTTTGTGATTAATCCACATGGCACCACGTAATTGGATACGTGAGACTCATTAGTGTATCATGTCAGCACACTAACAAAAAAAATTGACAAAAATGCTACAAAATGACCAAATTGATTTGCGAGACCTAATTCTAGTGATCATTTTGATTCGAAGGTCCTTTTTTTTTTTTTTTTTTTTTTCTTTTGAACAAACAATACTATCTACCATAAGAGGATGGAGGCCTGGGCTAAGCCTCATTATGGGTTAGTAATAATGTGGTTCAAATTCACCGTTGACGAGAATCGAATCTAAAACCTCTCATGTATAACTAAAAATAAATATTACTAAACCGTAGTACTAAGTAACAAATCAAGATAAAACTTTATTAATAAATCATTTATGTACCAAGAACAATTGAACAGTAGTATTATATGACGATGTGACGAGAACCTTGGGGGCCTTTTGTGTAATCGAAATTAGCGATTCTGGTTGGCTTGTATCGATCCACTTGTTCACTTATCTCCTAACAAGTTGTGTTTGTTGGCCCGTGCGTATAAAAAGAGTGCATATTAAATTAAATAGATGAAATGAAAATAACGGTCGGACAAGCTGTGTGATATGATAAAAAAGATGCAAGTTTGTCATTTGCCTTAAAAAATGGAACTGTTATTGACATTTTAAAATTTTCATTGTGCAATATGGAACGTATGGAGTGACCAATGAAAATTTTAGAGCGCCAACAACAATTTTCTCAAAAAAAAAAAAAAAAAAAAAAGTTGAGAACTATAAGTTTTACACAAATATTTTAAGAGCTCATTTGGAGAGTAATAATAACCTAGTAGATTCATTGCCATATTCTAAATGATTTTTAGTTAAATTCTCCCCTTATTACCAAGTCAGTTGGTTTTTTTTTTCCCCTAAATTATAGTGGGTTTGAAGCGTTTTTTCACTAAAAAAATGTAATATTACCAAAGACTTATAATTCAAAAAAAAAAAAAAAAAAACATATGGTATGTTTGGTGCTGTACTTAAATCTAACATTTTAAACTCAAAAATAATTTTCAAGTTTTAGACTTTAAAAACTTGTTTGGTATGACTATTTTTCAAAATTGAACTCAAGACTAACTAAAAAATATAGTTTATTCTCTAAAAACATAAAAAGTGAGTTTTTAGATTTTTTAAACTTAAACTCACTCATTTTTTTTCTCTCTCTCCTCCCCTCTCACTCCAAATCTATCTCTCTTTTCTTCTTTCTTTCTCCTTTTTTTTTTTTTACCTTTTTCGTATGTCCTCCAATCCAATTAAGTTTAAGTCGTAAGATTTAAAATTTTTAAATCGCAAACCAATCAAGTTTTTTTAGTCTTAAAAAAAATTGTTTTCAAGAAATGTTCTTAAGAAATATTTTGATAAAAATTTTCAAATAGGATACAAATAGGTCCTAAGAGCTTTTAAACAGATAAAGACTCCGAATGAAAAGTTCATTAGACGGTGTGACACCTCTTATCCGCTAATGAAATTTTCATTTGGGAAAATAGGCTTGAGCTGATGCTAATTAAGTTGGATCAAAACACAATTAATCCTCCTACGAAGTTTCCTTGCACGTTAAAAGTCGGTTTTTTCTTGATAAGATTATTGTAGGAAATTGTCAGAAGTTATCGTCATTAATCAGAAAAGAGCTCCATCGCATTATAAGAGTTGTGATTGTCATCAAATTTCCAAGGTATATGCTAATTCTAATCTACTAATTACTTATTTTGTTGTAATTACCATGAAAAGCATAACTCATATAGAATTCCGATTGTCATATAATAACAAATAGGTTAAATAGTTAAAATGGTCCATGAGATTTGCATAACACTTCACTTTGGTCCCTAAGATTGAAAATCAATAGAAATGGTCCCTGAGATTGTCCACCATCCATTATTTTGGTCATTCTGTTAAAAACTCCATTAAGGGTCTCGGAGCTCTTGGCCGGAAGTTTGGTCAATTTTCAAAGCTTCGTAACTCAATCGTTTCTTAACCAAATTCAACCCATAATATATCAAAATGAAGATAAAAAGTGTAGAACAAGATTGTACCATTTGGAAGCCCAATAGTTGCCGGAGATGGCCGGAAAATAGCCTTAAAAGTGACTGGTCCGTGGGAAAACTCGCCGAAAACTGGGTAAACTTTAAACGTTCATAACTTCTTCAATACTCAACGAAATCAAACGATTCAAAAACGAAAATCATACTTCTCAACGAGACGAAGAGAATAATACCTTTCTTGATGGCTAAATCACCGTGGTTTGGCAGTAGAACGGCTCGAAAGTGGCTGTCTTGGTCTCAAGTTAGCCACTTTTGAGCCATTTTCCAGCCAAACCATGGCGAATTAGCCATCGAGAAAGGTACTATTATCTTTTTCTCATTGAGAATTATGATTTTTGTTTTTGAATCACTCGATTTCATTGAGTATTGAAGAAGTTATGAACGTTTAAAATTTACCCAGTTTCCGACAAGTTTTCTAGTTTTTCCCGCGGACCAGTCACCTTTCAGGCTATTTTTTTCCGGCCCTCTCTGGCAACCATTGGGCTTCCAAATGGTATAATCTTGTTCTACACTTTCTATCTTGAATTTGATATATTATGGGTTGAATTTGGTTAAGAAACGATTGACTTACGAAGCTTTGAAAATTGCCCAAACTTCCGACCAAGAGTTTCGGGACACTTAACGGAGTTTTTAACGGAAGAACCAAAATAATGGATGATGAACAATCTCAGGGACCATTTCTATTGATTTTCAATCTCAGAGACCAAGGTGATGAGTTATGCAAATCTTAGGGACCATTTTGGCTAAAAAAAACCACTGCAAATATAATCATATCATTTTTATGATCAATATAAAACCATAACATTTAAAACTGGAAGCACATGATTTAGATAATAGCTAGAGAATAAAATGATAAGACAATAATTAATAATATTATTAACAAAAAATGAAATGAGATTGTACCATTTTGAGATGGAACCAGATGAACGATAAGGTTGAAATACTAAGTTATTAATAAAAGTGTCTCTGTTTCACATGGAGAAAAGTAAGCTAAAGTTGTAAATTACTAGTCCAACTCTACTTATACAAGCCCTATATAATAAACCACGTACAAGAACAACATGCAGAAGCACGTATAACCAAGAGGAATATCAAGAGATAATTGTTTGTGTGGAAAAAAAAAAAAACATGAGGACTTCAATCTCTATTGTTTTGCTTTTGGTGTGCTCGGCTTTATTGTTCGAAGTAGGGTTTGGGAGGTCTAATCCCCAATCTGATGTCGATCGTGTAGCACATCCAAAGTCAGTTTCACGATTTGGCTTTTATTTTGGCGGTGGCGGGCGGCTATTTCCGCCGTCAGTTCCAACACCGACATTTCCAAGACCAACTCCAGCCGCCCCAAAGCAGCAGCAACCGAGAGTGCAACCACCACCAACACCAACACCAGCCGCTCCAAGACAGCAGCCACGGAGACCGAGAGTGCCAACGCCATACGATGGCATTCAAAGATGTTGTTCATCTCTGAATATGGTAGAAAGTTGTGTGCTTGTGTTGATCCTAAAAACTACCAAGCCTATGTTGCGCGCAAGCTGAGTAATTAATAAGCTAACTATGTCCTTCAATTATGTGCGGGGCGTGCCAATTGACGGTCGAGCTCAGCCGGTGAGTAAAATATGTGGATGTGGCGTTGAGCGCGCTGCTGACTTCTTGATCTTGCGATTGCGGCCGAGGAAGGAACACGTCTCAGCCTTCGGGTTCTAGAGCCTTAAGACAAGGTTGCTAGTCTTGCGAAGTTCACAGATCGTCGGCTTCAGGTTTGGTCACGGTGATTATATTCATAAGAGTATAAGCACGCACGAACTGACACCAAACTATACGGACACAAGTACTCAAAAGAGATGTATGTCTTGATGGTGAATGTGATTTGGCCGTCAAAATGCCAAACTCTAAAACTTTCTTGTGAATATCCAATCATAAAACAACTTGGCATTCAATGCGCCGAGCCCAATAATCTATAACACCTCACTTTGCCGAGAAGACTGATGAGATGACCTCTACCAACAAGGACTTGAAAATTTTTGTCGACCGAGACTTGGATAGGTAACCAGTTGGCTGAGAAGCAATGCTGTTTATCTAAACTGAAGGTGTTCCTTGATCAGCTGATTCTACGACTCCAGTGCTGTTTATCCAAACTGAAGATGTCACTAGTTGCCTTCACAGTGCTGTTTATCCAAACTGAAGGTGTGTCGGCGAGAAAAAGAAAATAAAAATCTCAAGGATGTTGAGAGGTTTGACGTAGAGCGAGAGTTTGCACAGGGTATTTTGTTTGTTAAATTGAAGGGGGTCTTCAATGTTGCATGCGACTCTGTATTTATAATGGCCGTCTTTTGCTTGACACGGCCTTATAACTTTGTAGAGTCTAAGTGCAACTCTAACTCACGGAACTGAAATTGATTTGTGTTAAATGCCAAGGCATATCCTTCAGATTTCGTGACTTTTCAAACAAAATAAAGCCTATCTAGGCTTTATCACATCACATCAGAAACCTAGCCCACCTAGGCTTCTTATCTCATCAAAAACCTCCATCATAAGCCTTTAAACTCATCTGATAATTTCCATCACCATGCAAAAAGGCCTAGCCTACCTAGGTTTTTGATCTCATCATGATCCAAGACCATCAAATCCTAGGCTTATCACATCATAATTCCATCACCGTTAAACCCATCCATGCATGCATCCTGATCAAATGAATTTCAAATTCATTTTTAGCTTCTAAATGTCATCAGACATCCCAAATCAATTTGAACTGTACTACTTGCTTGGGATATAATTTACATCCTATTTATCTGGCTTAAGAAGATGCAAATAATTCATATTAAAAGATAATTATCATGATAAAAACCATAATATTATCCTTTAACAATAACAAAATTATCTTCACTTTTTCATCCGACGGTTGGTAGCTATGCTTACTCATTGACCTTGATTGTAGGGGCTGATGGTGTAAATTTGGGTCTAACAGCTTGACATTCTTGGTGGATTCCTTTTTGTCGATTTTAGTCATGTTGGACAGGAATGTTATGCTGCCATCTTGGAAATTGATGAATATTGTTATGGCCAAATGTTCAATCAGTTTAACAATAACTATTATGCTCTCGAGCTCAGAAAAAATTGCGCTCAATGATATCCGCCCAGAGTACCTCATAGAGGTTAACTAAATTAGTATAAATAGTTGATCGTGATCATTTAGCTAGGGTTTATTAGTTGGTCATCGATCATCTATATAGTTTTTTTTTTTTTTTTTTTTTTTAGAATTTACTTATCGTTCAGGTTTTAGGGTTTTGTTCTAGCTAGGCAGGCCTTTTTGTTGGATTTGTTCCAATTTAATTAAAGGCATATATGTTTTCTCTAATTTCTTTTGGGATATGCAAATTAAAGATTGATATTTTCTCAGTTTGCAATAATAATAATACTAAATCTGTTGTAGTCTATTTTATCTGACAAAGGGAATAGGGCCGGCGGCAAGGGTAGAGAAAGTGAGAGAGTTGTGTTTGTAGAATTGTAGGGGAATGTGTGTGTTATCCCTCCTACACAGTGCCTTTATTCATGGTATTAAAAAGAGAGAAGATATTCCTTCATCCCAAAGGAATACAAGTTGTAATAGGAAAGGATAACTAGAATCCAATCTAATCTAGGATTTACACAATCACACTTAAACTAGGAAAATTTACAACACACCCCCTTAAGTGTGTAAATACTCAAGGTAGATTTAGCATCATGCAGAAGTTAAGGAAATCGACTAGTCAGCACTGATTCCAAGGAACAAAGCTTATTCTCAATAAAGTAGGAACTTGCATAAGTAAGTAAGTCTCACTAAAAAAAACCCTAAGGCTATGGCAAAAACCTGAGTAGGGACAAAATCCATAGTTTAAGGAAAAATGAGTGAGAAATGAAAAATCAAAAGAAACGTTTACAAGACGTCATCAGAGATATGACCAACCCAAGGTGGGTGCCTCGTTAAAACCTAGTTAGGTGGCAAAAACCTAGTGGGAAAAATGCTCTTCATCATAGGGAAAAATAGTACATTAAGATCAAGCAAGTATCTTCAGGATACTCCCCTGAGTTTGACATAATTCTAAAGCGAATATAGCAATGTTACAACTCAGAAAGTTTACGCATAATAATTCCATAAACAAGCTTCTGAAACGTCGTCTTCGGCAGTGACTTGGTGAAGAGGTCGGCCAGATTGTCTTGTGAACGGAATTGTGTGACTTCAATCTTCTGATGCTCTTGTTGTTGATGTGAAAAGAAGAACTTCAGTGCAATGTGCTTGGTGTTTTCTCCTTTGATGTAACCTTTCTTGAGTTGTTCGATGCATGCTGCGTTGTCTTTAAAGATCGTCGTTAGGACATCAATGATAGGATAAAGATCGTAGGAGCTTCGAATATGGCCCACCAATGCTCTTAACCAAAAGTATCCCCGAGTTGCTTCATGTAAGGTGAGAATTTCAACATAGTTAGATGAAGTGGCAACTAAGGTCTGTTTAGTTAACCTCCAAGAGATTGCGGTGTCTCCAATGATAAAGACATAACCCGTTTAAGAACGTGCTTGTGCAAATCAAATAAGTATCCTGCATCCAAGAATAGACTCGAGAAGCAGGGTGTGTGGCATCACTCGAGGATCTATAGGGATAGAACAAGCCCAAATCCGTAGTACCGTTAACGTAACGAAAGATGTCTTTCACGCTAATCCAATGTTTACATGTTGGTGCATTACTGTATCTTGCCAAAAGATTAACAGCGAAGGAGATGTCGGGTCTAGTGCATTGAGGTAAGTACAATAAAGCGCCTATTACACTTAGATAAGGAACTTTAGGCTCCAAAATCTCTTCATCATCCTCCTTTGGACAGAAGGGATTTCGTTTTGCATCTAGTGATCGAACAACCATATGAGTACTCAAAGGCTTTGGTTTATCCTTATTAAAGTGACGCAAC
The DNA here is from genome assembly GCF_041283825.1 of Pyrus communis. Lineage (NCBI taxonomy): Eukaryota > Viridiplantae > Streptophyta > Magnoliopsida > Rosales > Rosaceae > Pyrus > Pyrus communis. Next base: position 8,646,970 of record NC_142578.1, read on the forward strand.
ACCTTTTGGGTGTAGTTCGATTGCTGTACTAAGATTCCATTCGAACAATGCTCTATCTCGAGGCTGAGACAATATTGAGTCTTACCTAGATCTTTCATCTCAAATTCCAACTTCAGGGGCGCGGCAGTTCTTGCGAGCTCTTCAAAAGTTCCGATGAGATTCATGTCATCGACATATACTTCAACAATCGCAAATCCATAATGTGACTTCTTAATGAACACACAAGTGCATAGTTCGTTGTTCACATATCCCTGACTAGTCAAACACTCACTCATACGGTTATACCACATTCTTCCAAATTGTTTTAAAGGAAAACTAATGAAAAGGGCTTGAAAACTTTTAGTTTTAACGATAAGGACAAAATAAAAGATAAAGTGAATAGTACTAGATTTGACTTTTTAGTGTAAAAATGTGGTTTTTCATTAAAGTGAACAGTACCGCGGGCTTTTCATTAAAACTCCCTTGTTTTAAACCATAGAGTGAACGCCTCAGCCGAATTGAGAGCGTGTTCCGGGGTTTGGAAATATTTGAACCAGTTAATGTAAGTCATTCGGGAACTTTCATATAAATTTTCGTATCAAGATCCCCATAGAGATACACAGTTACTACGTCCATCAGCTGCATACTCAATTTTTCAAAAACTAACAAACTGATAAGGTAGCAAAAAGTAATCACATCTATAACAGGTGGATAAGTTTTTTCAATAGTCAATCTCGAGCATTGTGAGAAGCCTTGTGGAACAAGACTAGCTTTGTAACACACAATTTCGTTCTTCTCATTACGTTTCTGAACGAAAACCCACTTGTAGCCAACGGGCTTCACATGTGGAGGAGTAAGAGCTACAGGTCCAAACACCTTACATTTCGCAAACGAATTGAGTTCGACTTGGATTGCTTATTTCCAATTTGACCAATCAGTTCTACGTCGACATTCATCAACGGAACGCGGTTTAATGTCATCGCTCAACATGATCTTAGTAGCTACTGCATATGCTAATGTATCGTCGATAATCATCTCATTTCTACGCCAAACATCATCTAAGCTAGCATAAAAAACCGAAATCTCAAGATTCTTAGGAGGAAGATTAGTTTCTTCAATGACGCTTTCATAATCTAAAATTTCTTCATGAGTTGGATAGAATGAGTAAGCAATAGTCGGATTCATGGTAGGCTATTTAGGACCTTGTGTCGTGGGTTTCCATTTCCGGGGGTGTGAATCCTTTGAACCAAAAGGTCTACCACGCTTTTGTGTAGGGGCAGATGATTAGCTAGCCACTAAAGCACATGGATCACCAAGATTGGTGCCCCGGGTTTCCATAAGGGAAGTATGTCGTACAATTGGTACATCTATCTTTGCAGGCGTATTTGCAGTTGGAATATGTGATCTTGTCATGCGCGCTAGATCGGTGAAAGCATCTGGCATGCTCTAAGCTATGCTCTGGAGATTTAATATGCGCTGCACTTCAGTTTCAGACTGAGTGGTGCAGGGATCTAAATGAGACAAAGTAGGAGTCGTCCATGATAATTCGTGCAGTTGTTCAGAAACATTGACGTTCTTATCTCCCCCTAACGATGGGAAGATTGTCTCATAGAAGCGACAATCCGCAAAACAAAGGGTAAACAAATCACTTGTCAAAGGTTCTAATTAACAAATAATTGAAGGAGAATCATATCCGACATAGATTCCCATCCTTCTCTGAGGCCCTATTTTTGTACGTAAGGGCGGCGAGATCGGCACATATACCGCACAACCAAAAACACATAGATGCGATATGTCGGGTTTGTATCCAATAACCAACTGAAATGCACTAAATGGTTGTGTCACAACAGGCCTCAGACGGACCAATTTTGGTGCGTGCAATATTGTATGGCCCCAAGCAACGATCGAGAGTTTGGTACGTATGACCAACGATTAAGCAATCATTTGTAAGCGCCTAAGGAAAGCCTTTGACAGGCTGTTCTGGGTGCGAACATGGGGTACATGATGTTCAACTTTAGCCCTAACCGACATGCAATAATCATCAAAAGTTTTAGATGTGAATTCTCTAATATTATCCAATCGAATAAATTTGATTGGATAATCAGGGCGGTGAGCCCTGAGCTTGATAACATGAGCCAACAGTTTGAAGAATGCAGCGTTCCTTGTGAATAATAAGCACATGTGTGACCAACGTGTGGAAGCGTCAACCAAAATCATAAAGTATCTAAATGGTCCACAGGAAGGGTGAATTGGTCCACAAATGTCCCCCTAAATCCGTTGTAGAAAAATAGGAGGATTCGAACGAATCTTGTCATAAGAAGCTTAGTAATAAGCTTTCCCATTTAATATGTTTGACATGCGATTCCTTGGATCGAACATAAACTTCGGTTTAATGGATGCCTGTGTGATGATTTTAGGATACAGCGCATCGCTATTTGTCCAAGATGTCCCAAATGATCATGCCAAAGTGTAATTTTGTGCATGGTCCCAGTAGTAGGGCTGGCCACATAGTGGCATTCTATGAGGCGTATGGTCGTAGTATACAGACCACTCGGGATACGCTCCATCTTTTCTTGAATACACTTCTGGCCATATTCTTAGGAAGCTATGCACATAAATTCAACTCTATTTTCTACGTGGGTTCCAGCATGGTAATTGTTATATCTAATGTCCTTGAAACTCAACAACGTTCTTCCAGAATGTGGAGAATAGAGTGCCTCAGCAATGGTCAAGATTGTACCATTGGACAATATTATACGTGTCTTACCGTATCCTTCTTTCAGGTTGGATGGGCCTAAAAGAGTTGTTAGAGGTACATTCTTAGGTATGAAGTTAGTGAAATAGATGCGTTCACGCAAAATTGTGTGCGTGGTTGCACTAACTATCAGACAACTAACTTCCCCACTAGTTATACCTAGAACGCAAAATTAATTTGAATCGGTCACATGCATAAAAGTTATAAAAAAAAAAATATCAATTCAAAATAATTTCATTTGTACAAGGATGGTAATTAATTAAAAACTTAATATCCAAAAACAAATCACCAACAAATAATCCAAACATAAAGGAAAATTGTTCAAAAATCTACCAAACGGGGGGTTCGGCCACTAGGTAGAATTCAGCCCCAATGTGCAATTTTAACCAAGTAAAATTGTTATGTCTAAGATTCTAATCTACCATAGGGGTGGAATCCTCTTGAAAGTTAGAAACCTCCATCTTTGTAGTCTCAGGTTCGTCCACTTGCATGAAGTTTGATTTAAACTTCTTACGATGAGAATGATATTATGCTACAACCTTCTGGGGAAGTCAGCAAACACGGTACCAATGGTCTTTTGAACCATAACGATAGCACATATCCGCATCCATGGTTTCATGTGCTTTGCCCTTATTCTTGAAGTTCGGGGCCTTGGGAGCGAGGATTGGGCGCTTCTGGGCTTTGTTTCCTCCTTTGGATGGGCCTTGACTTTGTTGACCTTCACAGAGGGGGGCTTCTGGCCACCCCTAGCACGCCTTTTTTGGCGTTTTGGGCGTTGGTTTGTGCTATAATGTGCTTCAAGAATAGCAGTCACCCCAGTAGGTTTAGCTTGATGATTCTTCATCAACAGTTAGTTCTGCTTTTCAGTCAAAGTTTTATTACAAAACTTGAGAAGTGATCGAATTCGACAAACTTCAGAATTATATTCATTCACAGACTTAAAGTCTTGGAAGCGCAAATGCTACCAGTCGTGTCTTACTTATAGCAAGAATATGTCCTTTTGGTGATCAAAACGATCAACCAAAGAGACCCATAGTGCACGTGGATCCTCCTCAATAAGATATTTAGTTTGCAGAGCGTCATAGATATGTGTTCGAATGAAGATCATAGCAGTGGATTTTTCAGCTTCGCCAATAGAGTTGTCCGTCTCTTCTTCAGTGGCGGGATGCAAGTTCTTTGCAGTGAGGTGGAGCTTCACATCTTAGACCCACTTGAGGTAGTTTCTTCCAGAGACCTCTAAAGTGGTGAAGTCAAGTTTGTTCAAATTCAACATGTTCCTATCACAAAATAGGTGGACAAGATGTGGTTAGTGTAATGGAGAAAAAATCAATCCATTCACATAGGAGTAAAACATACAGGTTCTAATAGACATGTATTGGTTTAATTTTGCATGAAAAAAACTTCAGGTTTTCATGGGTGATGTTTTTGAAGAAAACTTTAGGTTTTCAAACAAGTCATGTTTATAAGAAACTTCAGGTTTCAAAATTATTAAGAACTTCAGATTCATATGTTTCTACAGGCAAACGCACATATATGCACATAAATATGCAACAAAAATATGCAAATAGGACTTCAGGTCTATAATTATAATTGAATTAATTATTTGGACTTCGGGCCAAATTTAAAGTGTGGGTGAAAAAATATAAAACCCATTGGGCCTAAGATAATTAGGCAAATAAACTCAGGGCCCAAAAGAAGGCCTAAGCCCATGAGGTGGGCTAAAAAATGTCAGACCGTGTAGCCCAGGCCCAAAAATTGGTCTAGGGTGTCTCGGGTGGGACTGCAAGCCCACGGGAAGGACCGGTCAAGGAAATAGGCTGTTGCAGGCAAGCCTAGAAACAAAACAAAATAATAATAATAATTCATACAGGCTGCTTCAATATATATATATTTTTTTTTGCAGGCCAGGAGAAAACGATTGGGCCAAAAAAACTATTATGGGCTGCAACATGCAAGCCCAAAACCGATGCTAGGTTTTAGGTTTGGGTCGAGAAGGGGCCCAAAGGGCCGCGGGTCACAAATCCCAATCGTGCTGGGTGTGCACATCGGAGAAGATGCCCGATGTCGCCGTGTCTGGGTTGTTGGGACTCGGGGCGAGTCACGATGGTCATGGATAGCCAGAGAGATAGTTTAATTTAAACGTTTCAACAACCAAAAACCCTAGAAATTTTGAATCGGATTTTCGAAAAAATATTCCGATGAGATTTAAGTGAATCTCGGTCCAATTTCCAACATGGGACGACTTCTAGTCATTGGCGACATGAACCAAAGGTTCAGGGCAGTGGCTGCAGGCCATGCCTGTGGTTAATGTGAGCAGGGACACCATCAATGGTGTTGGGACTTTTGGGTTTTGAAGCTCCGAGCTTCTGGCTCCGTGGTTTGGTGGTTCTCGGCTTAGCGTGGGAAGCCCAACAACATAGGGTTAGGTCAAGAGCAGATGGCTCGATGCAACTCAGCTCGCAGGTTGCAGGCCTGGGCGAGGTCAGGGGTTCGAAGAACCCTAGCGTGATTCTTGTTTTCCCTTTTTTTTTTTTTTTTAATTTTTTTTTTCCAATTCAATTCATATACAATTTAATTTGACGCATATGCAATTCAATATTTTAATGCATGTACATATATTTGATGCAATTCGTGGCAAATATCAAATTCACATAATTCAACAATTATGACTATAAAGCATACACAATTTACGTAGAATCTAAAATTCGAAAAACGTAAAGTTGTGTCATGCATTATGGTGAATGTACATGCTATCAGGGCTACCAAAATATCGAGATAAAAACCGTTGTTTTGAAAGAACCTGATTGCGTGATGACATGGATGAACTAGTTTGATGTAGAAAAATTCTTCAACCTCAGATTCCTAAGCAGTGTTAGGAGCGTGCTGATAATGTGTTGTAACCTATTTTATTTGACAAAGGGAATAGGGCCGGTGGCAAGGGTAGAGAAAGTAAGAGAGATGTGTTTGTAAAATTTAAGAGAAATGTGTGTGTTATCCCTCCTATACAGTGCCTTTATTTATAGTAGTAAAAGGAGAGAGAATATTCCTTCATCCCGAAGGAATACAAGTTGTAATAGGAAATGATAACTAGAATCCAATCTAATCTAAGATTTACACAATCATATTTAAACTAGGAAATGTTACAACAAAATCGTCTTTTTATTTTATATGGATCAAGGGATTTGGTTACTTCTTCTACTAGACATGAATTGCAGTGGATTATTTTATTAAAACTCTCTGAATTAAACGTGAAATTGAAGAAGGGGCGTACTAATTTAAAAAATAAAAAAAGTATTTAAAAAATAAAAAAAAGTATTAAAAGGATAGATATGAAAATAATTAAATAAGTTTTTCAGTTATAATTTATAAGTTGGCAATTTTCACACCCCTAATTTTTATGTAATTATATATAAGGTGGTCATTTTCAATTGTTTAAATGAGGTGTGTGAAAATTACTACACGCCTCATTTTGCCTAACATACACGCTAAAACTATTGAACAATTAAAAAAGATGCTCGAGAGACAAAAAAACAATTTTGGTCAAATTATAGCTATGTTAGATTAGGGATCCGACTAGATTTACCTCCATGCCATAATGTAAGGGTAACACTTCTAGAGATGTCAGTTGTCTTTGAATACGGTAGAAAGTTGTGTGCTTCACAGTCTTGGTGGATTCCTTTTTGCCGATTTTAGTCACGTTGGACGGGAATGTTTTGCTGCCGACGTGGAAATTGATGAATATTATTATGACCAAATGTTCAATCAATTCAAAAATAACTACTATGCTCCCGAGCTCAGACAAAATTGCGCTCAACGCTATCAGCCCAGAGTACCTTATAGAGGTTAGCTAATTCGAATTAATAGTTCGTGATCATTTAGGTAGGGTTTGTTAGTTGGTCATCGATCATCTATGTAGGGTTTTTTTTTTTTTTTTTTTTTTTTTTTTTTTTAATTTAGAATTTTTACTTATCGTTCAGGTTTTAGGGTTTTGTTCTAGCTAGGTAGGCCTTTTTGTTGGATTTGTTCCAATTTAATTAGAGGCATGGTCATCGATCATCTATGTAGGGTGTTTTTTTTTTTTTTTTTTTTTTTTTTTTTTTTTTAAATTTAGAATTTTTACTTATCGTTCAGGTTTTAGGGTTTTGTTCTAGCTAGGTAGGCCTTTTTGTTGGATTTGTTCCAATTTAATTAGAGGCATGCATGTTTTCTTTAATTTCTTTTGGGATATGCAAATTTAAGATGGATATTTTCTCAGTTTGCAATGATGATGATGATGTTGATAATAATAATAATAAATCGTCTTCTTATTTTATATGGATCAAGGGATTTGGTTACTGCTTCTACTAGACATGAATTGCAGCGGATTATGTTATTAAAACTCTCTGAATTAAACATGAAATTGAAGAAGGGGCTACAAATTTTTAAAATAAAAAAAAATATTAAAAGGATAGATATGAAAATAATTAGATAAGTTTTTCAGTTTAACTTATAAGTTGGCAATTTTCACACACCTAATTTTTCTGTAATTATATATAAGGAAGTCATTTTGCAATTGTTTAAATGAGGTGTGTGAAAATTACTACACGCCTCATTTTGCCTAACATACACACTAAAACTATTAAACAATTAGGTGCTCAAGAGACAAATTTTATTTTTTGGTCAAATGACAGAGATGTTAGATTAGAGAGCTGACATGGTTCGAATCCATGTCATGGTGCAAGGGCAACACTTCTCGAATCCACGTTGTGGTGCTAGAGCCAGACTCCTCGCCACCACTGTGATAAATGGCAACTTGCACGCGATAGACAAATTGAGGTGTGTGAAAATTACCAACTTTTTTTTGTCCAAAAATATTGAATGTTTGCTCAGTTCGCAATAATAAAATGCTGATCTTCTTACTTCCACCACGCCATGAAATAGCTTTCCATGTGCAAGCTCAAACTTACCCCAAGAGAAGGAAGATGAATCCTTCAAGTCCTAATGAGGCGACTATAAAACTTCCCATCAAAAGTTGGTTAGTAAGGAAACAATTGGAATCAATTCCGCATAATAAGGAGAAATGGGTGAAATAATCCAACCGTTGTGCCAAAACTAATTTAGAGGGATGCTCATATTAGATCAAAATGGATGATTCACAAGATTTGAAAAATAAATCGTTGACATAGTATACAAAGACAAAATATACCAAATAATCCAATTGTCACACCAAAGCTAACTCAGAGCTTAAAAAGCTTGTATGGTTAATAGAGAAAAACGAAACAGACAAAATAATCCAATCGTCACACCTAGGCAAAATTAGTATTCAAAAGGCTTGTATGGTTAATATAAATAACAAAATATACCAAATAATCTAACTATTGCTTAGGATAGCGCAGAAGGCTCGTTTGGTGGCTGGTGCTCTAGATTAAATTTATATGGATAACACACAAGATTCATAATAGAGATCATTCACAAAATATAAAAATACTTAAAAGTATATACATTCGATGCTAGACGTCGGTTGAACTAAAAAAGAGTGCGCGAAAATCATTTTCAGTTGCAAGATATCAAGGTGATCAAGCAAACCTTGGAGAGAGAGAGAGTCTGCCCACTTTCCTGAAGTTTAGAGCAAGTGCACCGGGGCTTGATAGCCCGGCACCCAACCCCCCCAAATAGCCCGATACCCAGCTAAAACCCTCCAACCCAGCCTAAGCCAAGCCATAGGCTGACCCAGAATCGACAGACCAAAAAGCCAGGCCATCTGATGTCAGGCTTGCATCAGCCTAACGTCAAAGCCTATTGATATTTTTTTTTTGCGTTAGGCGCGTGTGATACACGCTCGAGTGGAGGCACGTCCCCGACAGAAAAAAGGGTATGGGTCCTGCTGTTGCAAGGCACCAATTTGCACCCATGAGTGGCCACGTGGCTCGTTATAGGCCGTTGGATTTCTAACAATCAAAAAAATTTGAAATTCGAATGTAATTGCTAGTTGACGTGGCAATTTTTGGGCCGTCTGATTCAAGATCAATGGTCGGCGTTTTTCATTCCAAAAATTAAAAAAAAAAAAAAAAAAAAAAAAAACAAACAAAAAAACAAATGGTCAGAAATATGACCGTTGGTCCACATGTCAACATCTGGGTTGTTGGATTTCAATTTTTTTCAAATCCAACGGTCTAGATTAATTAAGTTAATAAAAATAATTAAAATTTTTTTTTCTATAAATACCTAACCATTATCTTCCACTTTACATCACATTTCAATATTTTCAACACTTTCAACCAAAGCTTTCATATATTTTTTTTGTGGAAAAAAATGATTACGTGGAAGCTCATCGAAGATGTTACGTTGTGTGAATGTTGGGTTCAAACTACTCATGACCCGATTACAGGTAATGAGATGGATAAGCGAGAAATGTGGAGTAAAATTATGGAAGTGTTTTGCGATGTACATGAAAAAGGTGCCAGAAGTAGTCAAGGTCTTCAAGGTCATTGGAAGAAACTCAACGCATCCTTTACTTGTTGGAAAAACGCTATCTCTCATGCTTCCGGTAATCTACGTAGTGGGACAAGTTTATCGAATCATGTGACAATATATTTATTTATATGTATTCCACCTGCATCAATATTTTAATTTAGTTATTTGTGTTACACCCACATTTTATAATACTATCTTATCCCACATTTATGAACACTACAAGCACAAGCATTCTACAATGCAAAGAACCACAACTAATCATTCAACAAATGAAAATGTTGGCAAATTGTCAAAGATTGCCCTAGATATAGAATTGTGGCAATTGGTCCAGAAGTTGTCATGCAAGGTACGGATCTACACAGTTCACCAAAAATAGACACGGCCGAACAAGAAGGCGGCACATTTGAAGAGATGGAAGGGACACCAGAAGAAGTGCCGGAGATCCAGCCAACTCGTCAATTCATCAAGCCTCAAGGTAAAAAGACGACAAAGAAAAAAAGGAGTGCTCCCTCGTTAGTACTTTATGTAATTTCTTAAAAAATTAAAACTATTTTTTTTATTTAATAGTTTATAAAAAAAATTTATAATATTAAATGGACTGAGTGCTTGCGTATTTTGTAGAGATGGAGATTGTTTGTACCAGCACGTTTTTTAGACTTTGTGCCAGCACATGTTTGAGGAGTGGAGATGCCTTTGGCCGATTACTGTTTATTGGGGGTCTCACTGTTCATTAAGTGAATTAAATAGGCTGGATGCTGACACATTTTTTTAGGAGTGGACTTGCTCTTAGTCTATCTTCAGAAGTATAGAGAAAGAAATAACAAAAAATCAACAACCTAACTCAATTCATTCAGAAGGATTAACGCATGCGAACGCAGAAACAAGAAGCTGGTTTCAATTCATTCATGAACGGTAAGAGAAACAAGAAGCCGGTCACCTATCACGTAAATCCATTTGCGTTGCAGTTCGAGCAAAATCAGGTCATGAACAAGAACCAAGCGATGCGTTGGAACAAATTGACAAAGGAACTAAGAGATCCAGCTGCTTCCTGAAGCATAAAAGCAACTTGTGCCTAGAAAAATATAATCGAGATCCCCATTGTAAAGCATCCAAACGCAACCCAAGGGCTCAAGCGTTCACCTGTTTCAAGTACCCACACAAAAGTCATCCACCAGAAACATGGACTGGGGAATCAAAATTATTCTAGCAGCACCAAGATCGCAGATGAATGAAAGAAAACCCTTAAAAAACGTACCTATTCTAGCTGCCTTCCAGAAAAATCCCCGGAACCTGCCAGGATGAGAAACAATATCAGAACACGAATTGATCTTGAAGTTTGACATATCATACAAAGGCATTGATGCTTGAAGGACATTAAAACACATACATCACTGATTGGAGGAAAAACACATAATACGGCGGAATCAAATAGAACCAATGCAAGTACCACTAACTACACAATTCTTGCAGGATAAGCAGTAGAATACGTAACTAGTATAAATCCGAGTCCAAATACCAACCATCTTGTGCGTGTGCATCCAGTTATCAAAATCACACCCCTTGTCTTCGTGACGTTGAAGGGAATCAAACTTTAGACCCATCCTCATCCTAAACCCCTTTCCCCACCCTCGCTCGGTACTTGGCTAACCGCAAGTGCTTAAAATCGCAACCCTTTTGTTTTGAAGCAATCCCACCAAAAACCGAAACACCCGGGCAGAATTAACATTTAAATGAAGTTTTCTTAACCTCAACTAACAATGTGCACAGGAAATGTTGATTAAATGCTGAAGAATGCTTCAATGCATACGATTGGATTATGCTAAACTTTTATTAAACACACTCTAATTAAAGCAGAAAATAAAATTAACACAGATTTACAAAATTAGGGAAGCAATGGGGAAGTGAGACTACCGACCCTGTTTTCTGCTCCAGGACGGCCGGAAACTGCATCTTCACGAACGTGCACGTGCAAATCACGAGCAGCACCACCGTCAAAAACGAATTGAAATTGAAAAGCGCCGACTGGATGCCATAACCAAAAAACCCAAATCAAAAACCCTAATTTTTAATCATAAACACAAAATTTCAATCAAATTATAAATACATGGATAAGAAAATTCACAGATTATTACCATGTTTCGATTACGAATCTTCGATTTCGTAAGGATCTACGAGAAAGATCGGAGATCTGAGCAAATGACTGAAGATTTCCGAGAGAGCTCTGCACTACCTAACTTGAAAGAGAATTCACAAAGCTGAAGCAGTTTTAAACGACTATATGGAGGTCATCCAAATTTACTGGAATACCCCTGAGTTTGGTTTAAATTACGAAGTTGAGCTCAGGCAATTCGAAAATTATGTTTGCTAGCATTTATCGGGATTTCTTGCCTCACATTTGACATACTAATTTCGTTACAATGAAGAATGGCAGGTTCTGTACACCACACAACTCACTCAGGGCCTATTTGGGAGTGAGGTGATTAAAAAAAAAGCTACTATGAAAAAAAACTATGAAAATTTTTGGTGTTTGGTAAACTTTGAAAAACAGCTTTGTTTCAAAGTTGAGGGTGAAAAAAAGCCCAAAACCAGGAGATGACAAGAAGCTGCAATTTGCAGCTTCCAAAAGCAGCTTATTTTCACCCACACACGGGTGAACAGTGTACAGATTTAATGAAATATGAATAACCCAAAACTGCCCTCCCTTTCCCTTCACCTACGCTCTCACCTTTCCAGAGCTCTCTCGCAAGCTCTGAGGTCTCTCTCGTTCTCTCGTTCTCTCGTTCTTTCATTCCAAAAACTAGCGAACTCGTTCTCTCGTTCTCCAGGTTTCTCCAGGTAAGCTTCTCATTTATTTGTTTGGATTTTTCAAATTAGGGATGGGGAGATTAGGGAAAGAGGGGTGGGAAGAGCAAAGGGATGAGGGTATGGGTGTCGGGAAAAACAATTGGGGATGGAGGGTGGGGAAAAATTAATTGGGGAAGGTGATATGGTTTGTGGAAAAAATTCTTCTGTACCAGAACCTATCAGATAACATGAACAAAACATAAGGCTTCAGACAAATACTAGGCAAGAATTGAAATCAAACGTACTATATTTTTCACATAATCCACATTTCTACAATAACTATTTCCGACCCAATTCAGGAAAACAATAAAAAATTAGAATTTAACCATTGGAAATACAAATTTTAAGATGTCCGATGCCGCATTCCTAATTTTCCCAGAAGCCAAACAGAAAATAATAGGGATTGAATTAAAACAGAAGAAATATAGACAGATACACATATATGTATATATGTATAGTAAAGGGTATGAATAGAACAGAAAATTGGTTCACCGAATCTCCTTCGCGCGGGGTAGAGGTAATAGAAGAAGCCATGGTAGTACTGGAAACGCACTGAAAGTCTGAAACGACTGGAGACAAGCGCACGCCTGAAGCTTTTGGATACCGGTTGGGTCTTTTAACCGGTCCGAAAATTGGTTGGGTCCACTAGTTAGAGTGCTGACGCAAACCATTTGGATTTGGCCTAGCAGCCTCTAGGATCCAAGATAAGAAGATATTTATAGGTTATTTCTTGATATATTTATATATATATGTGTGTATTTATATGTATGTATATATTCAAACTGTGAACCCAATTTGTGATGTAATGTATTTGTAGTTGTATGTGGATCATTTATCGGTTATTTCTTGGTTATATTACAATATCATTTGTTCGTGTTTTAATATATATATATATGTATACTAATTAATATTTAAGATAAAGTTTATAAATATTTTTCTTTTAAAAATAAAATATATTTAGTAATTCACTTTTATTTGTTAAGAAAATTAAATTAATAGCACATCTAGTAATATACCCTTTTTGGTCATTTCATACAGTCACAGCTGTTTTACAAAAAAGTTTACCAAACACTATGATACTGCTTTTTTTTCCAAAAGCACTTTTACAAAAAAGTTTACCAAACACTTTGCTGGCTTTATTTCACAGCCGCTTATTCTCACAGCACAGCCGCTTATTCTCACAGCAGCTTTTTTTCAAAGCACAGCAATACCAAACCAAGCCTCAAAGGGCCAAGAAGTATCATGACGGTTTCTTACAATTTTCAACTTTTGGGTCCTATGGAAAGTAGGCTGAGTTATATACTAGTCAACTGACTTGAGATACAAGTAATCCTAAGTTCACGGGGATTTACAAAACTTAGCCCAACATAATCCTAAACGGATTCTCCTACACTAACACTATCCTTCTATTCTAATTTGCAAGTCTCATTTACCTCAAGGGATGGCCATTCAACCATCTCTTCTTACTTTTTTAGTTATCAATCTCAAATTTTGCCCCTTAAATTCTTAAGTGCTCAATTAGGTAAGTAGAATTTCTTTGTTGCCCTGTGTGTGTGATTGCAAACAAATTTACTCAAGGCAAACTTGACGCACATGATTTAACTTTTTTTTTTCTCTCTGTTCAGATGATACTGTTTGATGCAAGCAGGAATCATTTGGACTGAGGGTTCCTTAAGAAAGATGAAGTGGTAGCATCCGGTGAATCAATAAGATATGGTGCTCATTTAGTTGAAATTGGAGAACGCGAAGGAGATCGTAAACCTGTAGCAGATTTGCGTACAAGAGAAAACAAACATAATGTTGTTGCTGAGGCAGGAATAAAGCTTGAACAGGGTAGGGTGCTATCACAGATAAAGCTGCTGGAAAAGGTTTGTAAGTGAAAGGTGTTTTTCTTTTAGATTGAACTTTTGCATCTCTGAAAGTGACTGCTTAAAGTTTTTTCCTCCATTGATCCTATCTTCCCCACCCCTAATGACCAGGTTGTATATTTGAGCTACCAAAATATCTGGTGGAGGTCGGTGGACCTTACCCAAGTTCTGGAGGTATGGTGCTGTTCTGGCACTAGTTTAGACATTGATGCTTGCTAAGGTCTTGATCATGTCTCCTGCATTGTTTTTTCCAGAGGGTGAAGGGAAGTCTGACGACAAAGATTGTTTGAAGAAAGCTTCAAACTCAAATCATAGTATCTCTAGTGTTGAGGAAACAAAACCAGGGCCAGGGTTATATTTCTTGAAATTTAGGAAGACAACATAAGTTGCACTGCTATCTTTTATTTGTATGATTTCTTGTTTTTACAATGCATTTCACTCTTTTGGCAACCATCACAACTTTTGTAGCTTTGATACGATGTATTATGTTTGTAATTGTTTCAAGCAGCATAATTCCGGCACTAAAAAGTGTGACAGAGCATACGCTTCGGAGAAATCAAGTCTGAGTTCGTGTGCTTCTCATGATGCTGCTGATGAGAAAAGGACGCATTTTGAGGAGCCTGTTTTGGAGCAAATCGAAGTATGTCCAAGTTTTGATCTTGGATTTTAAACAATTTTACCGGGAAATGTTCTTTCGTGCCCGGTGATAACTTATAGTGGATCCTTGTTTACTTACTGAGTTGGCTATCTAATGGCCTCATGCAAGAGCCGAGAGTGACACCAGAAAACCCTAGATCTTCTCTAATCAATTGCCAAATGGCCCGTGCTTGTAAATTGTGAATTGGAAGATTTTATTCACTCTGTTGCTCTCTTGCGGAAATGTTAAAAAAAACTCGAAAACTGAGCAGTTCTTACGCTTTCCTTGTAATGATATACAAATTTGTAGCACATGCAATACAAGGGGGAAAGACTAAACAAAAATTCGGACAAGCTTCTACCTCTCTTCTGTTATGTGCTCTCAATTCTCATCCAAATATTTGTAGAATGTGGCGTCCTTCCTAGACTTTCCGAAGCTAAGCAAGGCTTTATAGAAGCATTGATTTTTGCCCGAATGCTGCTCAGTGTCTCTTGTCCTGGCTTTTTCTTTATTAAGAGATAATGAAGTTGATCTCCTGGTCCAGGGCTCTGACGAGTACTGGAAATATAATTTGAAGGTTATATTCTTAATATCATCATATGTGTTGGATTGTATTCGACATTCTGCAGTTCAAAAGTGCCTTACCTGCTGTTTGCTGCTAGAAGAGTTCAGAGTGCTTGATCTCTTCACATGAGTACCACAACGTGGAAGTGGAAACCGGTGTGGCGAGACTGTTCTTTTCTCTGATTTTATGTATAGAATTAAAGTAAATAAATTGCATATAAACATAGCAAGATCAATGAAAAGCTCGCCAACGTATTATTTTCAGTTGTAGTTTGTTTGTATGGAAGAAAATTTCTTTTGCACAAACCGTGTTTGGATGCAATTCTTGGGAACTGAAATGCTCCGGGTGAAGATTCTGGAGAGTGCAATGCAGAAGACATTTCACTGCATCAGAATATATAGCACACGCGATTAAGAACATTCACTATGCACTGAGTTTTTGTGTTCGAACCCTCTCTCCCAATATCCATTGTATCAACAAATAAAGACGAAAAAAAAGGGTTAAAAAATGTACCTGACAATTGGAGAAGTATCCCTCGTTGCTTCAGAAAAATATTCACACAAACAAATTATCAGATTTTTCCCAGTAATTTAAACCCTTTCGGGTGTTAATCGAGCAAATTAGATAGCTAAGAAATGAGGCCGCAGTCTCGAATTCTATTATCTTTCTCGTAATAACTACAAAGAAAACTACCAACATGTAAGGATGGAGTGAATACCAGATTTAACCTCAAAGAAATCCTCTTCGGCAGCGCTTCGATATGCCAAGGCAGACTGGCCGACAGCATCCACGGCTGCCCCAACTGAACACATAGTAACTCTCAAATTAAGAATGCAGCGTAATAGGAAGGAAACTTCAAATAGTAGTCACCCAAAACAAAAAAAGAAACTTCATAGAACTATAAAAGGATACTTGCCTGGCAAGGTATATCGCCTATGGTGCATCGGAAAGCTTATGGCTAGCGAATGTTTGGAGACGCCCCCTTGACCGATGAAATCTTCGCACGTTCTCAGTCGCTGTGATTGCCACAAAAATGCTTAGAATTTGTCAAAGTTAAACAGAGGAAAAATTTCCAACTCCTATGGAGTAAAATGCCTTACCTGTTGAATGCAAGACATCCTGAGCTCAGTTTCTGAAACTTCGTCGACTTTGTCATCCAAAAATACGTTGACCTTATACGCCATTGAACCTAAGTGATCCACAGTGTTGATAACTGCCTTCATCACATAATCTTTCAAAGTCTCCACCACTCTACCCGAAAAAAAAAAAAAAAAAAAAAATCGAAACCTAAGTACAATACAGGAAAGAGCTAGTTAGAAAAAGGGCAGTGATTTTCACACTTCCGTTTTCTCCTTTTGCACTCCCCTTGTTTATGATTCATTCAATTTGAGCACTAGAAACAAATGAGTGTAGGGGAGCAAAGGGGATTGCAAAATTCACTTCCCTGGGAAAAACAAGTCTTCAACTCACAATTGTTGTTGGTCTTCTTTGCTGTAAGACATTTCGAAATATTCGGCTGCTGAGTACAACTGCTTCCTCAGATTCTTCAGTTCCTGCATGAGCAAATTGTCATAACATTTAACAACTCTAAAATCAATAAGAAAAATGATCAAATTTAGAGGTGAAAAAAAAAAAAAAGCACACAGAGACATTGAGGTTCGCTGAAAAGAGCACTCTCTGCTGCATGAAGAGTTCATCATCATGGTGGGAAGCTTTATCTCGGGGAGGAGAAGCAACTGAAGAGGAAGAATTCACAATCTGCATTTTTTCCACCTACAACGTGTGTGTGTATATATATATAAATTCTGATATAATTATAGCTGAAAGCAAAAAATCCTCATGAATCTATGAAATTAAAGTTGTTCTGGCAACAGAAAATTCAGATGAAAGCAAAAAAAACCCAACATACACACACACACACATATATATATATATATATATATATATATATATATTATATAACTTCTGATATAATTATAGCTGAAAGCCAAAAAAACCCATGAGTCTATGAAATTAAAGTTGTTCTGGCGACAGAAAATTCAGATGAAAAGTAAGCTCACTGCGCAGAAACTGCAATCCAAAACGCACTTGTTGCTAAAACTTGAGTAGTCTGAAGAAGTATCCAATTATTGAGAAGAGCAAAAGAAAGCTAATTGGATTTTGTTTCATGGAAAAGTTTGTCTTTGTTGACAAGAAACTCTCAGAGTATAGAATAGAAGATGCTGACATTCCACTCAAGAAAAAAGTGAGTGAGAAACTTCTGTTTGTGGTTTTATTAGGAAAATGACAAATTATTACTAAATTTTCAAAGCAAAATATCAACTAGGCCGCTAATTATTTGTTGTTAAATTACTCATAACACCAGCAGAACGTGTTATTAATATGAGTGGATAATATAGTTGATTAAGAACACAGGATAAACATGTCCACATGTTATAACATTAGTAAATTGGTAACATTACGTGACAGTGTGACAATTATATTGAAAATTTATTTGCATGTAACAGGTTCCTTTCAGAATTCTTTGAAAAATGGGAAAAAGAAAAGCCTAATAAATCAATTAAAACGAGCCACTTGTCGTCCGCATGATGGTTTGATTAAGGTAAACATGGGACCCCCAAAATTGATGGGAATAGGGTGAATCTTAAATTTGATCTCAACTTGCATCAAGGGTGGAATGATTACAGTGGTTGGCTTGCTTGGCTGAAGAAAATTAAGTGTGGGGTAAATAGAAGATGCAATTTTAGTTCAACAAACATTTAATCCACTGGTTCAATTTTATCATGTCTTACCTTTCGACCCAACTACTTTGCCCTACCCCTTTATGATGATACCAATTTCTCGACTAAGAGAGTGAGTGATGGATCATGTGAAAATTAAAGTCAAGAAATTGTAATTTTTTTTTTTTTTTTTGGTTCAAACTCGTGGCGAGAATCGAACTTAAAACCTTTCACTTACAAGTAAAGAAAAATACAATCAAATCGTAGTACTAAGTGGCAAGAAATTACAATTAATTTAGTAGAAAGGCCAAATATGTTAGGAAATGCCAACAAGATATTTTAATTGTGGGGATTCCAATTAGACGTTGGAATTGGATTTATTTGACAATACAAATAGGACTGATGGCCACGTGTAAACCACCATTAATCATTAACTTGCATCAGCTAGGCTTTCTGATATAGGTGATAGCTTTGTAAATCTGGTCTACTCATGATAACATGACATGTGGTACTTTTAGTGAATAATCACTTCTATTTTAAATTGCAAAAGGAATGATTCTAACTGAAATGCATAAAAAATATAACTACTAGATATGAAACTTTTGTGGTACGGATAGCAGGGCAGTCTCACCCAGAGAAGAGATTCGATCTATTCCACCAAGTCACCAGATTGAATGATCCGAACTTTTAAAATTTCATCAAACAACCCATCTGTTTTAATCTCTTATAAGTTATAATAATTTTTTACCGTTTAATGAAATTTCTAAGGTCTAGATCACTTGATTCGGTGACCTTGGTAGAAAAGATCCGAAAAGGATCCAATAATCATCCCACAACGCATTATACTATACATTTTTTGTGGAGTCCGGATCCTCACCAGATCCTCTTTGTGAGGATCCCGATGTTTTGTGAATAGTATCCATTCATCGTACATCGTGTGATTAAAAATTATTTTAAATATTTTTATTTACAAATAAATATAAACAATACTTAACAAAAACTGATCACACAATATACGATAAACAAATACTATTCACAAAATCTCAGGATCCTCACCAAAAGGATCCAATGAGGATCCTGTTGGTTTTTTGTGTGACATTTAACTCGAGATAGATTTGTAATTAAAAGTAGGATGGTGCTATCCACCTCTTTTTATCTTTCACCCCCTCTTAATTTTTATCATTTAATTCTACAACCAAAAATTATGAGAGGTGTGTAGAAGGTAAAAAAAGTGTGTCGATAGCACCATTCTAAGAGTAAAGCAACCTTTCTGATTATTGAAATTGCAAGAACATAAAATCTGAAAAATATTGCCACCCAATGTTGTCAAACTAAAATACAATAGTACACAGTTTTGGGCTCAGTTCTAAATTGAGAAGAAATTTTGGAAGTGACAGTATGAGCAACAGTTGTGAATCACAAAAAACAACCAGTATGCGGTAGCAGCTCTTTTAGACAATCCGCTCCAACTCTCTTGCGTAGCTGAGAGTTTGGTTGATGAGTTGTAAAGAAGGTATCTCTTTGCAAGGTGCAGACTCCTTTGCCTTCTGGAAATAGACCGCATCATTCTTCACTTCCCACTCAGGATGATCCTGTTTCCACGGAACAAAGTCTTACAAATTTGTAGACCCAACCATAAAACCAATTGGCAATATGGGAAGTAGCCCAACTTACTTATATCTCTCCTCCCATCAATGTGGGATTCATTCTCAACATGTCACCTCACGTGTGGCCAATTCTCAAGCCTAACACGTGGACAACACAAGAGGGTGACGTGAAGCGCGTGTGGTCATTTGGCTTCACACATGGGACAGCTTGGCTCTAATACTATGAAAAAAGTTGAGGTTCCACCATAAAACCAATTGGCAATATGGGGAAAGGATTGTGTTACTAGAGCAGGTGGAGCATAAGCAGTAGTGCCTTGATGCTGTGTATATAATATGTATTTTGATTTTATACTCAAAAACTGAAGCCCAAGAAGCCCATGGCCAAGCCTCGGGTAAGGTTTCCATTCAGTCTTTTATTTGGGAATAAGGGGCTCGATCAATTTAGATCATTGGAAAGTTACATGTCAAACAGGTGCCTTTCTTACTCATGATTTGCAAGGATATGCATTTTTAACTTACTGCCAGATAGCGGTAGGCATTTTACGTGATTTCAAAAACAGAAGATATATTATTCTTAAGAAGTTCAGTCAATTTGGACTTTTTATGAAAAAGGAAAATAACATGTTACGCATGACGTACCTCACTGACATATGCCAAAAGTTCGCGGTCAGAAGGAAACAGCAACATTTGACGGGCATCCTTAATAGAGAGAAAATCATACGCCTTCTCGCTGCATCCGGCTAACTCATCCCTAAAAGTGACAGAACAGATCAACCGAATAGAAATCCGCAAAGACATTTTAATTGTACATTGTAAAATATCACCTAAATAGCTAACTACACAATAAGTTCAATAACAGGAAGATGATGGGCTCAAATCATTCACATATTCCTATGAGCCACGGACAACGATGGAACATTCCAAGGAAAACACATTCCCAACTTCCAGATATTAGCATTTCTTGTCACAAGTTTGAAGAACTTTTGCAATTATTTAAACATAATAATTACTAAGTAAAACAAATTACCTGACTGTTTTAGCAAGGAGATCCATGAAATAAACATAAGTCTCGTGTGGCACTGTCTGACGAGCGCTCAACACACGGTTGTAAGCCCCCTCCATGAAAGATTGCTCTAGCTCCACAGCATGCTTAATGCAAGGGTTCTCCAAAGCAGCAGATGAAAGAAGTTCCAGTTCAGTGTGGAACTCAGCAATTCTATTCTGGACAAGGAGTCTCAACAGGTTGAGACCTAAAATTGGGTACTCTTGAGGGGACTTTGGAAGACGATCTCTACTCCATAAGAAAAGTAAAATTCATTAACAATCTTTCTAAACAAACATTTATTTCTGTTTAGAAAAAAAGACCGAGTAATTGGTATAAGATAAACAAAGCTACAATTGCACAGACAGAATGCAACTTCATAGTTAGCTTAAGGGGATGATAACTTACTGAGCATCTACGTAATAAGACTTCAACTGAAAGAAATCCCTTTCAAATGCATCCTGATCCTCAATCTTCACACTAAGAACAACAGCATGCTCATATATATCCCCTGACAGTTTTGAAACATGAAAATGAGGAGGTAGTTGGGTTAAGATAATGAAGGTGACTACACCAATGAACAATGTTAAACTAGCACACTCTTTCATGACCACATAAGTAGGTAGCAAAATGAACTATAAAAGCATAATTTTTGTTTCTGGCGCATTCACTAATTAGTTTGGAACTACACGAACAGGAAACTAGAAGCAATAGATTTGGATGAAGAACATTACTTGCTAATGTTAATTCCTTGACAGCATTAGGTGTGTCTTGAAACAACGGCGGTAGGCTTCCAAATTCAGTCAGCTTAACCTGAAAACACAACCGATACAACTCAATCCACATACAACAACACCATAATTCCATACATCTTCACATAAAAACCAGTTAATAAATCCTCCGAACTAACGTCTTTGAGTAGCATTTCACTCCCTAGCAGCTTAACAACCAAACACTTGCGACAACAAGTTACACCGAAATCTCGAAATCTTGTAAATTCAATTCACCAATACCCAAAATCTAATTACAAAATATTTCAAAGGAAGCAAATCAAAACGACAATCCCATTACTCTGACTGACCCAAAAACCTAATCAAATCGGGGCAACACACAAGAATCATCCTTTAGCACTGACACACAATAATCATACTTTAGCACTAACACACAATAATCATACTTTAGCACTAAGCAGTGAAACGACATAAAAATATTACTTAATCATGTGAATAAGCAGCTGATAATCTCGAATTGGGGATTGAAAATTAGGGTTTTTGGGGATTGGTGAGTTACCTTGAGCTGGGAGAGGAAATTGGAGCAGGTATCGAAATCGCTCCGTGCGAATGCAGCTTTGAATCGCTCGAAGAGCTGTGCGATCTCTGTGAACTTCGGATCCATCTCTCTCGTGTTCCTGCGGTTGCTTGCCTGGTCGTCTTCTTCTTCCTCCGATTGCTTTTGCTTTTTTGCTTCTCTGAGTTCATGTTCGCTCTTTGCTTCCTTTAAAAGAAGAAAATAGAACTTTATCGGGCTTCAATGTGGGCTGGTCTTGGGCCTGTAGGTTTGATTTCATGTGCCGGGGTGGTAATGGCCCGTTTTCGGGTATACCCGCTAAACAATAAATTAATAGTATTCATCAGGAAAAAAAAAAAAAAATCAAGAATTATGATTTCATTAATGAAACATTAGCTGAATGATTATTACTCGTATTCCAATTGTGTTATGAGTGTGAGGGTAACCGTCACTTAGTATTTTGATTTAGTAATACTCTTTTTTATTTGTAAGTAATTATATTCTTTTATATTTGTAAGTAAGAATTTTTAAATTCAATTCTCACAAATTTTGAATCGAATTAATGCTGGTTTATTGCAAGCTAATTATAAAATTTAGTCCATATATCAATATCTAGAATTGTCAACCCGTCATATTATATTACGACCTACAGTAAAACGCAACAAAATACACGACCCGTCGTTTCATTCACCATTGTCCTCTCCTCTAGCCCCTTATCAGTATCCACCGAGGACTGACCCAAAAGCTTTCTTCTGTTCCAAACGTTCCAGCAATGGCTTCCACATCTTCCCTCATTTCATCTCTTACCCCTTCTTCAAATTTCCCGTTTTGCCCCAAAACAATTTCCCAAATCCCATCTCTACCTCAAACCGTCTCCTGCCGTCGCTTTAACCGAACCGGACCGAATCCCAGTTCGCGCCTAACCGCCAATGTCCAGTCCCTAGAGTTCTCGGGTTCGTTTTTCGAGGGCGGGTTTCAGTCGGAGGACGACCCGACTTCCCCGCCCGGGTCTGGCTTGACCGCCGTGGAGGAGAAGGAGGAGCCCCCGTGCCCACCGGGGCTCCGACAGTACGAGACCATGGCGGTGCTCAGACCCGACATGTCCGAGGACGAAAGACTTACTCTTACCCAGAAGTACGAGGAGGTAAAATGATCTTATTATTATTATTTTTTTCCCAAATTCTGTTGCCTTTTTATTTTGGCGAAGTAAATTTGATTTCTTTGGCTCTTAATATTAGTGGGTTTTATCCATTTGTTTCAATTTTGGTTTGTAATCTGTTTGGCGGATGAGAAAATTTGAGGAAAAGATAAGAAAAATTAGTGAACAAAGTTGGAATTTTTGGTTGAATTGATACATATAATAAAATGGCAATTGGCGGATAGTATTTGATGCATTTATTTCTTAGTGAGTTAGGACCTTCAGAGATGTTTAGTTTTGAAAAGTTTACTTTGCATTTGCAGTGCGAAACGCTTTTCGCTATTAGAGCGATATGTCGAAGATACTACTAATCTAATGAATTTTGAGTCCTCATAATGTACTTAAGTTTGCAGTACATCTGCTGATTTAAAATTCATAAGAGAAACTTTCCTCTGAAAAACTGCCTTTAGGTCCCCAGTTGTGTATATTGAGAAGTACTCATGTCGGAAACTTCAATTTTGGCTCGCTGTGTAACTTATTGTAGCTTGGCCTCTATGGTTCTTCTGGATCTTTCGGACATCTTTTATAATCTAGTCGAAGGTATAAGTTTACGTCATGGGTTACAAGATAGAAGTAGTTGTTGGTTTATCATGATACCAAAGCAGGAGATCCCAAAATTGACATTCTACACATGGGAGGCATTGTTTGAATTTGGAAATAACCATATCCTAATAGCTTAAACCTTTCGGGAATAGTGGTAAACTTATATCTTTTATTATCATCATATACATATTAGTCTGTTAACCGTGGTTGTTTTCGATGGAGAAGTAACAGTTGTTATTTGAATTGTATGCTGTGTTTGTTTGGATGTGCAATGAATTAGTCATGATGAGAATGTGCAATACTACACGAGCTATGCCCTTGCTTTCTTAATTTTTTTAAATGGTGGGAAAGTTGGGTACTACGGGCAAGAAATGCTAGATTATATCTTGTCATGCGTTATTTTACACCTCTGATTTCTAGTCATGCATTTTATGCCTTATTTGTAGCTACGAAGATTCGGAGAACTAGGTTGTGGACTTCCTGTTGATCTCATGATGACATAACTAGTGTAGGCATTTAGACATGGCTATACATGTACGATTGCGTCATGGCTGTGATAACCGTGTAAGAGCTTATTTGAAATAAGATGAATTTTGACACATGCAATTTACTTTAAGCAGCATTACTTTTCCTGCTCAGGTTATAAAACTATGAGTGTAGTTGGTTACAAGGTTTTATTCTGATGATCCATATTTTGCAGTTGCTAATAGCCGGGGGTGGCATGTACGTGGAGGTCTTCAACAGAGGGGTAATTCCTCTAGCGTATGGCATCCAGAAGAAAAACAAAGCGGGAGAGTCTAACACTTACCTGGATGGTATCTACCTCCTCTTTACCTACTTCACAAAACCTGACTCTCTCGAAGTTCTTGAAGCAAATCTCAAAGCCGACGATAATGTCATCCGATCGATGAGCTTCAAAATAAGGAAGAGGAAGTACTAGATTAGTTTGAATCTTTTGTCCATCTCTTAGAGGAAGGCAGGAAAGAAAAAGTTGCGTGTACAATGTAATTTCGGATGTTCTGAACTGTCCATTCGTTCCTTTGTTATTGAGTTTGAGATCATTCAGTTTGTTTTGTAACATATTTGAATTAATGGCCAAAGGAAAATATGCAGTTTCCAGAGTGAAATTTGTAGCAGAAACTCGAATGGAAGAATGAAATTTTAAACCTTTTTTCTTCGATCCGAATGCAGATTACATAAAAAAAAAAGGCCAGTTGCTGGCACAGAGATAAGGTTAGCTTCCTATGTGCTTTGCGCCAAGGCGAATTAAAGTACGTCGATGGACCGTATACATCTCCATTACGGATGGTTTCAAGAGGAGTATCATGATGGGTGCAGAGGTGAATTCGAATTTGAGTGCAGAGGGTGGAAGTCCAGGTCTGCCCGAACCCGAAACAAGAAAGCATTACTAATGCGCTGAATCCCCCACTTTGTTGGTGCAACCTGGATGTAGACTTGTGGAATGAATAGAATACACGAATTTGTTCTGTCGTAGGTTCATCGCATTGCTCGAATTATCTTTTAGGCTTTTAGCACAGCAGAATGCGCAACCTCCAGGGTGGGGGTTTGCTTTTTTGACAAAAAATGAAACAAGTGCATATTTAATTGTTTTATCTCAACTAATTAATAAAACACTTATTGTTAATCAAAATCTTATGAAATTATCAATTTAACCCTTTAATTAAAATAGAACATGAATAAGAAATATGAGGCAGAAATGTAATTTCACAGAACCAAATTTTGCTTTTTGTTTTTTTTCAAAGCCTCGCTTATATGTAATCCTAACATATTTCTAATTATAAAAATAAAAAATAAATAAATTTCTCACGTTCTCTATCACTCATTTCCTCTCTCCTTCTATTTCAAAAACAAAAATAAATAAAAAAAATTCCTCACGCACTTTATGTGTGCCTATATGCTAGTTTAATTTAATCAAATTCATAAACTTCCTGTTGGATAGCACTAATTAAAACACACCTTTACCTTTAATCATCTGAGTTTATGGTGTCTGCCTTTTTGTAAGTGATGATTAAGCAAAGCACGATGACACAGCCACAACTCACAAGCCGCCGCCTAATGGTAGCCGAATTGGACTCATTCTTTTAATTTTCTAGATGCAGAGATTCCATGGGTGCTAAAGGATTACTCAGAAATAAAGTAGGAACACTTTACTCAGTAAGAACAAACTGTGTGAAATAAGACATAGCTAGTAGCTATTTCTTTATACAAGCAATATCAACTTCTCAACAAATAACAAGGCGATATCGAGGAGGAATGAATTCAACTGAGGACTTTGTGTGCGAAATAAATCCTCTTAATTGCTTGAGTTATAAGTTACTCTAGTGATGGGATTATCTTAATTAATTAAGAATACGACAACACTAACTCAAATTTCAACGTTTTAATACGATATGTGGATTGCAACCGTGATAGTAAAAATATGCCGTCTTTAGTCTTGATGAATTTATACCTACAAAATAATTAACACATTTGATCATAGACCAAAGCCTCATGAGCCAACAAGGTGGGTGGTTTGCCCAATAGATCTCCAATGCCTAAGTCAATAACTTTTAAAAGAGTGAGTGTTTAGGGTTGTATACATAGCAAAAAGCTTACCAAAATTTAGTGGAGATTGAGGTATTTATAGCAAGGATAGGCCGGCCATAGGGTTAGGGTTTTGCCCCACCCGTGACACCATCTTATTGGTCAATGAATGAGGAAAGAATATTCTTAAGATAATAATTAGGAGATAATATCTTGGGATGATGATAGAAACATTCATGATTGGTTGTGATAAGGATTCTTTACTCAATGGAGTTGGTCTTCAATTGAGAATGTATTAAAGATAAGATTTAGTAATTAATCATATCTTTAATGCCTTTGACTTTTCCATGCCATGAGGGGGCTCTTTGCCATGAGGGGGAGCTTTGAGCAATAGTCTTGGACCTCCAGGGATGCTGAGCTACATGTGGGAATATTTGTATGCCTTAACCATTTAATGAGGGCATTCATGTCTTTGTAGAGAAAAAGTCAACGCGTCGTCTTTTGGATTTTTAGGGTTATTTTTTGCTCTATAACAATAATTTGATACTATATGTGGCATGTCTCATGAGTCGTAACAGTTTACTAGTTCTAAATTAATGAGGTTACCGATAGGGCAAAAGATTTTTTTTTTTTATTTTAATAAAAGAAAGATAATGGATAAAGCAAGTTGAGTTACACATAAGGCTTGGTCAATGGTCTACCAAATTATCCTTACTCTCCAAACCCGCACAAAACAGTTAAAATAACCAAGACCCCGGGATAGCCATCAACTACAAAGGAGGCTACTTCTTGTTGGAGAACAAATTAGAAACAATAAAATAACATATGTGCAAAACTAAAATATTTATACTTTATTATTCACAAATACTTGCAATATAGAATGTAATAACACAAAAATTACAAAAATTAATATGATACTAACTTGAATGAATTGAAGGTAGAGGCTAGCGCAAATGCTATGTCCTTCGAACAGTATTTCCGTCTCACTCGTGTGCTTGTGGTTCTACAACGTCTGTTCGACCAGGATACAACTACCTAATTCTACAACCCGCACTGGATTATAGAACTCTAGCGAATTGCTTTGTGTGTTTACTCTCTAGAAATTTTGTACGGAAGACAAAAGAGAAGAAAAAGATAATCATCGATGGAAATGAGGACTCCAGTTATATAGGCTCTTTCATACCTCTTCAAACACCTTTTGGATGTATTTGAAGCTATACAGCTCTTTCCAAAAAGATACAACTCTTTCCAAAGAGTTGTGTCTATTAATCAAAACGTTTTTTTATTAATTTAATTAAAAACTTAATGCGAAATTAATACTAATTGGTCAGATTAATTTTAATTCCTTGGCCCCAAGGCCCTTGTCTTGATTAATTAATATTAATTAAT
This sequence comes from Pyrus communis, assembly GCF_041283825.1. Classification (NCBI taxonomy): domain Eukaryota; kingdom Viridiplantae; phylum Streptophyta; class Magnoliopsida; order Rosales; family Rosaceae; genus Pyrus; species Pyrus communis. Next base: position 8,674,401 of record NC_142578.1, read on the forward strand.
ATTAATATTATAGTATAATCATCAAGCTTAATCCACACAACCATAAGACCCAAGCCTTCAATCCATTTCTAAATGGTCCAAGTTCTAATTACTAAGAAAAAAGAATAAGCCTATATAAAGGATAGTGAAAAAATACTGTTGACCAATGTGGGACAAGAGGGTCTCAAACTCCAACACTTCTTTCCTATTCAAAACGATTAGAAAAGGCTAACTCCCAAATACAACGTCCTTACTTTTTGAATTCCGATGGAGCAAGACATAAATAATGTGTTAACATATCAAATAACGAGAAGAAAACTGATTGCAAACTCTGATCATTATTTCATTGAATGAAATGAAAGAAGAAACCTACTTAATTACCAAAATGACTACATTATGGGATGGACTACATCTTGCCTCATGATCTATACGAAGTTACAAGAGGTGTATTTATAAAAATCCAATCCTGGAACAAACAAATGAGCAATCTTAAAGCCTAATAACAAGTAAAAAAATAAGTAATCTACTAAAAAGCGCTAATACATAAAATATAAAGAGCATGGTTATTCACACTCTTTTACCTCAAGCATGCACCTTGTTAAATTTTGTTATTTAATTTTTTCAATTTATTTGATATGACGGTTGAAAATTGAAAATCGTGAATGAAATATAAAAAGAGATATGGATAGCACCACCAATATAAAAAGTAAGTATAAAAAATAAATCAAATTTCCAAATCGCTAACTTTTCCAACATAATGAACAGCAGCCACGTTGTTCAGAAATTAGAGAGTTTGAACATGAGTTGGTGCTAGTTAATAGCTAGGAGAATCAAACTGTAGCTACTAATCTAATTTGTGCACCTGCAAGTGGCTTTTTACCACAGTAGTGAAATGAAGTTGAACATTTGTATGACGACGTGGATTTAAACTCGTGAATGACTAATCTAACAATATCTATTGTTTAAAGAAAAAATAATAATTTGTGCACCTCAAAATTTAGGGACAAAACTTGCCTGCTTAATGGTTAGCAGGAAGTCCTGCTGAATAGCCATTGTGGCTGCTTACCAGTTTGACACCAATCCATTGTTTTTCTCCTTTCTAAAAAAATTATCCAATATTAAAATATTATGTAAAGGATCAAAATAACCTTATGCCCCGGTTCAATTTGTCTAGTCTTCTCTCTTTCCTCTCTTTTGTTTCGCACAGACCCCAACTTTTCTTTTGTTCCTCTTCTTAGACAAAAGCCAATCCTCTTACTCATGGATTCTCTTTAATCTCCATATCTCATCAGCAGCATCAGGTATACATGCACCCATTTTAATTTCAAGTTTTGGCAAATTTAATTAGTGGGTTTTTGATATTTAGGAATTACGATTCTAATTCTTGTTATTTAGTTACTGTTCTTTCACTTGTTTTTCAATCTTTTTTTTTTTTTTTCGATACTTGTTCCCTGTATAGTGTGCGTATACAAACCCATAATCTAATATTTTGAAAAGTGTCTGATTCTTTTTCATTTATTTGGTTCATTAGGTTGTGTAGTTCATCCAAAGTTATCTTTTTCAATCCATCAATTTGGGAATATATATATATATATATATACACATACATGTTTGAAAAAAAGAAAATACTCATGTGGTGGCTGTTTAAGTTTAACAACTCATTTGTTCACAATATTTTTATTTTTCAAATTATTAGAGATGGATACTTTAGGTTTAATCAATGGGCCATGTGGTGATTCCGGAGTTGATTTACAAGGTAAGTCACAATATGATAATCCACCTGCGAATAGTCTATATAGAACGAAAGTTCATGTGGATGTAGTTGGAAGGGAATTTAGTTCGTGTGATAATGCATATAAGTTTCAAGGTAAATATCAGTTTACTACTCTTAAGTTTTGTGGTTTTCAATATTTAGTACATAAAGTTTTTTTTGGTCCTAGAATCATAACTAAAGTGTTAATTTTGGAACAGTCTCATACATCTGTTAGTCTGGCTGTTAAGTCTCCCGTTAACTGACGAAGTGGCACCCATGTGGACAATGACTGAGCGCCACGTGTCATTAAGAACCCACGTGAATATTAAAAAATTAAAAAACTTAAAACTTAAAAAATTAAAAAAAAATTAAAATTGAGCTGTCCTTCAAATCTCAAATCCCTAGCAACCCTTGCCCTCGCAGCCTTGTAACCCTCCACAGAGGTTTGCAGACCTCGTAACCGTCGCCCTTCCTCTTGCTGCCACTGGCAATGGCTGGGTGGAGATTGATTTGGCCACTGACGAAGGAATTGAAAGGGAGAATAAAGTGTGCCCAATGATGCCTATCGACCTGATTTGCTCCCAAGAATTCAAATTCTTTGTCTATGGAGTTTGCCCATTAATTTTTTTCCAAATCCAATATCCAGTGTTTTCCCTATTCTTGCCCTTCAAAAAAAATTGCAGAAATTTGGGGACGAAGGTGCAGGCCAAAGAAATCCTGCTCATCTCTTCAGTCCACGGCCAAATCCCACTCATTAGGTTTTCATCTCTTGTTCCTTAATCCGAGCTGCAGCGGAGCTGGGCAAAGCCGAAGGCACGCCAAACTCACCAGCCCAGATCCCAACCATTTCTTTTATGCCTAAACCACCCATCCAACCTTGATCCACCGGGACCCGCACCTATTGCTGCTCGACCATGGCAAGCTCGCGCTTGCCTGACCACCCGTTACAACCCGCCAGAACCACCAAAGTTGCATCTCCGTCACACCCAGATCCGCAGAAGAGAGAAAAATGGACGGGGACAGAGGAAGCAATTATCCCCATTTCTACTTTTTTTTAATTTATTAATTTTTTAAGTTTTTTTTTAATTTTTTTTATTTCCACGTGGACCCTTAACGACATGTGGTGCTATGTCATTCTCTACATGGCGCCACATCACCAGTTAATAGATGACTTAACAGTTAGCATCACAGATGGATGAGACCGTTCGAAAATTGAAACTTAGAGGTATGACTCTAGGATGAAAAAAATTTTATGTACCAAATGTTGAAAACCACGAAACTTTAGGGTAGTAAACTGAGATTAACCTTAAGTTTTATGTAGATTATGGTAGAAAAAGTGGTTTCAATGTACGGAAACATCACCAGACAAAAAACAAGATGAATTTGGTGTCACGATTAAGTTATTGTTGCTCAAAAGAAGGTTATCAACAAAAAGACAAACGGCGTTAAGTTGTAACTTATTTGCAACCAATTTAAAGAGTTGGTTGCCGAGCATATATGACTTGTCTACTTCAGAAGAACAGAAAATTTAGGGTTGTGTCGTTTGAGGAAGGTCATAATCATGATTTGATTGCAACACCAATGAAGCATATGCTTAAGATCAATAGAAGTATGTCTAAGGCTCAAGAAGCACACGTTGATGATGTAGAAAATGCAGGATTACCTATTAAAGCAATTGTGGAACTAATGAGCATAGAAGTTTGAGGTCGTGACAATCTTGGATTTTTGGATAAAGATTATAGGAATTATAGACATAGCAAGCCAAAGATTAAAATGAAAAAGGGAGATGTTGGTGCTATATTGCAGTATTTCCAAAAAATGCACTATGAAAACTCCTCCTATTTGCATGCGATGCAAGTTGATGATGATGATATGATCACAAACAAATATTTTAGGCTGATGCATGTTCGGTAAGTGATTATAATCTCTTTGGTGATGTTGTATGCTTTGATACCACTTATCGAACCAACGAATATGGTCGACCATTTACACCATTTGTTGGAGTTAATCATTGTAAGCAAACTGTAGTATTTGGTGCAGCTTTGTTATATGATAAAACTACAACTTATTTTCAGTGGCTATTTAATACTTTTCTTTTAGCAATGTTCGAAAAACAACCAAGAACAATTCTTACAGATCAATCGGCTGCAATGTCAAGGGCAATATTTGAAGTCTTTCCTGAAACTTGTCATCGATTATGTGTTTGGCACATTTATTAAAATGCAGCCAAGAATTTGAGCCATGTTTTTCACAGATCAACAGAATTTGCTCATGATTTCAGCACGTGTGTATATGATTATGAAGATGAAAATGAGTGGCTACTAGCATGAAATAATATGCTTGATAAATATAGCCTTCAAGACTACAATTGGTTGGTGACATATTTAACTTGTGAGAAAAATGGACTTTGGTGTATGGGGGTATACTTTCACTGTAGATATGAAGAGCACACAAAGTAGTGTTGGCAGATCAAAGATATCAGGAATTGCTTACTAATTTCAAGATGATGGAGACTAGTCTTGTATTATTAGCAAATGTAGAAATGTTGCAGCAAGCGATGTAGGAATTTACTTGCACAAGTGCAATCCAGGGTGTAAGACATGAGGCTCATATATTTGATAGCTTACCTCAAGTAAGGCCTTTTAACTCTTTTAATTTTAATAAAGTTATATCAAAATTTAATTTCTAGACATAAGAGTTGAGCTTGAGAATTCAAACTTACTCTTTAAACATAAATGTAGGGATATGTCAATGTTGGTACTGGTTCAAAACAACATTTTCAGGCAACACAGGGAATTCAATGCACCAATGTATTACCTTGCTTTGAAAGAATTTTTAACTTGTCAACTTCTTTTATCTCGTTTTTATTTTCTAATATATTAATTTCAACTCTCATTTTTTTCTTTTGCCTCTCATATGATATACCAAAGGGAACCAGGTTTTCATTTTTAACTTCAGGAAGTTTGGACGAGATTACAAGTTGGCAACAAAATATCACTTTCACCCAACTACTTAATGTGAGTATTACATATATGACAACTATAATACAAACAAACAAACATAGATGTGTAGAAAATATTGATCCTATTATACATTTAGCCGCTTGACTTTTTGTTTGTAGGAATCAACAACAAATTTCCATGCCTTTTCACAAGATGAGAGAGCCAAACAAAATGGAAATTGAGCAGGATTTTCATTTGTAGGTTTTTTGTAAAATAGAAAATTGGAGGTGTGGAGTATCCGCCTACTATTTTGGCGTCGTGCAAGATGAAGAAAAAATTGGAAGATATTTCTTTTTGTTTTTGGCAAGTTTTGTGCAGTATAGAAAGTTGAAGTGGAGGTTGCGCCATTTTCTTTTTGGATTGTACTCTCTTAAGTTAAAATAACTTGTACTTGTCTTTGAATTGGCATAGCTGCTTTCTAAAATAGTCATTCTAATCTTTTATACAAGTATTTTTAACATTGCATAAAAAGAATAAAATAAAAGAACCCATTAATTAAATTTGCCTAAACTTGAAAATTAAAACTGGTGCGTGTATGTGCTTTTGCCAAGAAGAGGAACAAAACAAAGTTGGGGTCTGTGAACAAAAGAGAAGAAAGGGTGAAGACGATTGAACGACGACATAAGGTTATTTTGGTGCTTTACATGATATTTTAATATTACATAACTTTTTTAAGAAAGGAAAAAAACAATGAACAGGTGTCAAACTGGTAAGCAGCCACAATGGCTGTTTAGCAGGGCTTCCTGCTAGTTTTGTCCAAAATTTAGTCTTGGTGCTTAGATGCCAACTTGAAAATCTCAGGATCTTTTTTTCCACATATAAAAAAAAAAAAAAAAAAAATTGAAAAAGTGGCCAAATTATTGAATTGCTTGATAGTGGTCTTTGTAATGAGGATCCTCTTTGGATCATCTTTGTAAGGATTTTGAAAATCTACTAATCGTGTTCTTTATCGTACATTGTACGGTGATAAATCATTTAAAATTTTTTATGGCAAGTGTTATTGGCATTCCAAAAATCTTATTCTACACTCCTTACAATTATAATTTTCTTTCCAAATATAGAAAGTTTGAAGTGTAAAATGAGATTTTTGGAATGCTAATAACAATTCTCATTTAAAATTGAATACAAATGGTACCTGACGAAAACTAATTGCACAATGACTGACACGATTAAAGGATCATCATAATCCTTACAAAAAGAATTCGAAAAAGATTTGTACCAGTTTTCACAACTTTTAGTGATAATAGCCAAATTAGCAAAAGATAGCTTTGAAAAACCGGCTTGCACATATTTTGGTTGAGGCCTTTTAGACTAACTCCAATGGTGAGCTAAAAGCCAAATTATCCTTCAAAATTTTCTCCCAAACCCACTCCAACCAAGGAGAAATTTTGGGCTAAATGCTAAATGCTAAACCAATGCCAAATTCCCCTCAAAATTTAGCCCAGAAATCGAAGTAGACTCCATCTAATATTTATCGGAATTTAAATTTTTTTATATTAAAATGTTCATAAAATTTATTTACGATTGTTTACATATTTATTTTTTTTTTAAAAAAATTAATTTAACAAAAAAAAAGCCTATGTTCATTCTTTAATAATCCCGGACTAAAATTTTAGGTTGGAACGGTAGGAGCCGAAAAGCTGATTCTAAGTTAAAAGCTAAATTTTTCAGGCTAAAAAATTTGACTTTTAGCCCAACCATCGAAGATGGTCTTAATGAAACTGTTAAATACTCAAAATGACCTTACGCAATTAAATAATTTATACATCATCCCAAGATGCTTTTGTCGTCTTCCATTACTTCTCGGTGTGTTGCTTCGGAATCCTTCGAGTTGAAGCGGTGATGCGGCGGGGAAGATTGCACCAACTCTTCATGTCCACGTCGTCGAACTGAATAAATCGCTGAGAGAGAATACGTCATCGATCACGTCGTCTCTCTCACTTCCAGCACCTGCGGCGTCCTGAACCTCGAAAATGGCCCACAACGTATCACTGGCGGCGTTGAGGAGAGCAAAGGGGCCGCGATGAGATCGTCGCTACCCCGCGAAGATCCGGAACTTATCAGTGATTGGGAACTCATGGAGGGGCTCAAAGAAGGAATACCCATCTCGAATCCGGCGAAGAAGAGCCCGAAATCGTGTTCTCTCGTCCGTTCACTCACTCCCATGCCAATAAAATCATTCCGAGAAGCACCATCATCTTTTCTGGCGAGACCAGATTCGAATTCGGTCTTGGCACCGTGGACTTGCCCGGATTGTATGGGAAGAAAGATGGATTTTTAGGCTTGTAGGTCTGTATGAAGAATCAAACACAGAAAATGGGGGAGAGGAGAGAGAGTAAGTTTGCTTATAGAAAGAGGGAGAATTTGTAGAAAATAATAAAATATTAAAAATATGGATGAACAGTGTGTCCGTCTTGGTCATTATACGTATTTACTACATAAAAGTTTATCAAACATTTTGATATTGCATTTTAGACTCAAAACACTTTTTACAAATCTAATTTACCAAGCATTAAACTGCTTCATTTCACAACTTATTAATTCTACAGCATATCAAAAACAATTTTTTTTTTTAAAGTACAGAAATACCAAATTAGGATTCGAGTAGAGAAAGATTTTATGTAAAACGTGAATGTCAAAGTAGCGATGTTTAAAAATAATCACGTGCCGCCGTGTGTCCTCAAGATGATTCACAAACTACCTACCTTTGATGTACTAATGCTAAGAAAACTAAACAAATTTATCATGTCATTTAGTTTATAAAATTTTATCACTAAATTTTATCTTTCTAGTATTATCGCTTAAAAAAAATGTGATGATTTTACTTTTTGTTACCCCAAAGTTTATGCACTACAAGAAAAATGACTAATAATCATTACTCACATAACGGTTTATTATTGGGTAACAATGATGTATGATTTCCTGATTTTACTTCTATATTGCCATGTTTTTTTTATTGTTTTCTATCATTTAGTGATGTGCTATATATTGCTCAATCTCTTTTGTGTTTATGTAATGATGAAAAGTTCACAGCAACCAATCTCACTTCAGTGTAGTGCATGAAAGAGAGAAATCATCTTTTTCTTTCTTGTCATGAGATAAAGTACTTCTAAACAACTTAGAAAGTGAAATAATGCTTTCTGTGATCATTTGCAAGAAGTAAGTTCTTCCTTATATAATATATTACTATATATTAAATTAAAATTTTTGTCCCTGTAACTCGGGCGAAGTTCTACTTCATTTGTACCTGCAGTTTCAATTGCGATTTTAGACATGTAATTTTCTAATTGTTTCTCTTCAAGGGAAATAACTTAACTTTGCCTATCTTTCATAAAAATTAGCAACTGAATGACATATTTTACTGTAAATTGGTCCCAAACCCCTTAAATGTGTGCCAAATTCTTCATTTAATTTGTTTAGCCCTTAAACCTAGCTAAAGAGACCTCATTTTTCTTTGTGAATACTAAATGAAGCTCACACAGTATATGTATAAATATAAAAAATTTAAAACAAAAAAATATACGAAAGAAAGAAGTTTGAGAGAAATGTGAAAGAGAGAGCGGGAGAGAAAGAACGTAGAAGATATTTAATTTTTTTTTTAATTTAAGATTAGAGATGTTATGATGACATTTGAATAAGGAAAGAAAGAAATTCAGCAAAAATTAGTTTGTTTGAAATTACATTACTGTCCATCATTTATTTTGTGATAGAAGACCAAATTGTCATTTTACCCACTTTTAGTTGACAAAGAGAATTTTGTTAATAGATAGTTTAAATTTTGTAAGCAGTGGATTGTCGTAGTAGATAAGGCATTTCGCACTGTGTTTTGGGTTCAAACCCTTACCTTTTGTTGTAGCATAAGTTAGAGTATATATTAATATTGCTTCTATAAAAACAAAAAACATAGAGAGACCAAATCAGATGGAGAAACACTAGGGATGTTATGTTGTACATCTTAACATATACCAACAAACTTGATGTCCTTTGGTGAACATGCAGGCCTAATTATATATAATTATGGATTTACGTTATTTATGATCAACGGACCAAAATTTATATTTATAAGTTAGAGAGGTGTGTCAATCAGTTGAAGTTGAGACAAACCACCATCCATGCTAACAACAGCCTAACTCTGCATATATATTTCTCTATCGCTTTATATAGGTTTGTTAGGTTATCTACCTGCCAACCATCCATGGACGACCAGATCGACCAACAGCTAGCTTAATCAAGACGAATGCACTAATCTTGGCCTAAAGCAACATTTACACCTAATTATACACAGTAATTTTCTTCTTCTTCCTGTTTTAACTGAATTCAATATTTTTACTATAAAACATGGAATTGAAAGAATTTATAATGTTTTAGTGATAATCTGATAGACATTCGGTTTCCCGTCATTGAAGTTTATTGAAAGAAGGAATATAATACTATCATAGCAGTAGCATCATGTAAATTTGATCTCTAGAAAGCTTATTGCTTTAGTTTTTTATTTTATTTCTTTGATAAGATTAACAAAGGTATTATGTGTCCTTTCCCCAATCTAAAACCAATTATCATGTACGCCCTTTGTGAGTTCTCTCAAGCCAAAGATTTTCACAAAAAAAATAAAATAAATAAAAATAAAAAATAAGAATCCTTCTATTTATCCAATCTAAAATGGAAAATAAAGGGAGATGTTTTTCCCTCTAAATAAAATGACTTTTTAAAGTGCTGATAATAATATCCTAAATAAAAAGGACATATGATCTACTTGCAAGCTCGAAGCCTTTATCTGATTGATCGACACTTATTTACCCATTGATTAGTTCTCGTTTAACTCTTATTAGATTGTAGTGTTTAAGTTTTTAGCAGACACTTAAAACGGTGTAATACAAACCCTAATTAGTGAGTTAACCCTAAAGTTATCAATCATGTCAGAACTGTGATAAAGTTACTGCCAATTAATAAACCCAATGATGTTTGTGTAAAAGATAAAAATTTAGGATCAGTTTGATAAATGATTTGACCTTTTGTGTTAGAGATAAAGAGAAATATACACCAAAAAGGAGGAATGAAGAAGAATGGTAAGAGGAGGATGGAAACAAATAAAAATGAATGAATGAAAAGAAATCTCTTAAAAGTGAAAACAACTTGAAATAGTTTGAAATAGTTTTTAGTTTCTCTTTGTGTACCATTTTTTATACATTTCTTCAACATCTTTTATACATCCTTCCCCTACTCTGTATTTCTCCTTTTCATCATATAATTTCACATATCTAAAGCACGAAATATAAAAACTAAAAACTAATAGTTATAATGACTGAGTATGTCATTATTTGCATTTCACACATATGGTATTATAAAAGATAATGTGTGTGTGTGTGTGTGTGTGTGTATAAAGCGCCTCTACTTTTCATACTTATAAATCCCCCACCAACTTCTCTCCATAAATACACTCATCAACAGGGCTTTTCTGCTTTCCTACATATGTTGAGCTAATTATTAACTGGCAAAATAATCTCTCCAGGTTTTAGAAGGTGATCAGATGGGTAGTCTTCCTCAAACACCGAACAGTACTAGTAATCCTCACCTTTATCCTCAAGCACTCCAACTTAAACTTTACCAGGCCTTCATATTCTCGATTCCTATCCTTTTCTCCATCATTCTTTTCCTTCTCTTCTACTTGTTCTACCTCAAAAGAAGGGCTTCCGCTCTCTTATCTTCATCTCAACCAGTTTTTCCAAGGAGTAATTATAATCTTCAACCTGCACCTACCAGATACCATGTTTCCACTGTAAGTCTCTCTCTCTCTCTCTCTCTCTCTCTCTCTCTCTCTCTCTCTCATAACATTAACATACATGCATGCATACAAATTAACAAAACATTGGTGAGTTAGGGTAAGGTGATGGTAAGAGCAGGCTAGAGGTACAGCAAGAGATTACATATTAATTTAATATTATATGTGATATGGTTCAATATATTTTGAGTTCCAATTGCAGACCTATAGCAGCGAAGCGATCATGTTCATACATATTATGTCCATTGCAATTAACGATTATATTAACAAAGACATATTCATACAATTTGCAGAGTCGGATTATATACATACAGCTTCATTTATTTCTATATCCAACTTTAGAAATGTTATTACATTATATGTGTAGGCTTGTCCGGTGGGTTTGAAGGGGGAGCTCAAGGAGAAGCTTCAAACAATTTTATTTGATGAAGAACAAAGGAAAAAGGATTCACAGTAAGTTTAAATTATTTCTACCGTTATTTTTTTAGTTACAAATGAGGCTTCGAACTTTGCATCGTAGCATACTCCTACCGGTATAAAATTGAATAGGTCTTTGTATTAGAGACACAAATGCGGTCCATGATCAATCGTGCTCTACAAGTGGTATGTGCCAAGATGGTGTCATATCATGAAGTTGAAAAGCCAGTATGCACTAATTAGCCAACCAACTATTGAGATATTTGACCATTTAAAAGAAAACTAAAATAAATAAAATAAAAAAGGAGTTAAATTTCTACCTCAACTCTAATAGAAAAGGACACATCCTTGAAATTCTCATCTAGTGATCATGGAGTTTTATTCTTGCTACCGGTTATGGCCTAAAAAGGCCTGCAAGGGTAGTTGTAATAGAATCTCTTCACATGTGAGTTTAGAACCTTTCATAGCAACCACTATCTTTCTCAAAAGTGCTTTTCAAGACACCCTTTTAGACATTCTTTTTAAAAAAGCACTTGTAGTTTTTACACTTCTTTTTTAAGCACATCTATATTGTAATTAAAAATGTAAGTGATTTCGAAAAAAGGAACTTAAATGTTTTCTAACAAAATTGTGCACGGGTGCACACACATATATTAGTTCACTTTCGATAAATTGAAAGTGTTTGTGGTGCGAAACATTGTTAAAAGCACTTTTAGTGATGTGAAAATGTTTTTCCATAGTAAAGCATATGTATGAGAAGTGGCATATTTAGAGGTGGAGACAAATCGTGAATAAAGTTCAATAAAATTGTGTGTGCAATTGCTTTTTATTCTTGTTGATAGGTAACGAATATTGAATGACAACACCCCACCTGCAGCTCAATATTATTAGCTTATTCAACCTATCATCATGTACTTCTATCGCTCCTTTTAATTTGATGAAATTACCAGATTTTATGTTAGGCTAATTAGGTTTTATAGCTAAACATGCACCTAACGAAACCCTAAAATTTATTTGTGACAGATGCTGCGTTTGCTTGAGTGAATTCGAAGTGGAAGAGGAATTACTGCAAGTGCTATCATGCAATCACGTGTTTCATGTTGATTGTATACATCACTGGCTGCATAACAACACAACTTGCCCACTTTGCAGATGCTCTGTGATTCCCATCAGTACCAAACTCGACAGTCCCGCACCACCTGCAGCTGCTAGTGTGTCCGATCCAGTAATACAAGAGCAGCACCATAGCATAATAATCTCCCATCAGAGTCCAGGGAGTATTGTATTATTGGACCAACAAAATCAGCAACAACAGTATCAATCGGGCAATAATGCTATTTCTAGTGTAACAATACCGATTGAAGAAGGTTCATCATCAAGTGATCAAAGTAGTACAAACTTAAGGTACTCTGGGAGGTTACCCGGGCACTATACTAACGAAGATTTGGGAGAACCAGTCATTGTCTATATCCAAACTCATGATTCATGAGACAAGGAGTGTATGTGCGTATACACGAGAAAAACTTATATGAGACTGTTTCTGCCACATGAGAGTGCTGAATGCATGACAGAAACCACATTCTCATGAGACTATTGCTTTCTGATGGTGTTGAATGAAAGAAGTCGAATCGTAGCGAGATTCCAATTTTGACGGCAGTTAGCTAGATGAGAATGTAGTTATATTTCTTAAACCTCAATGAAAGTGTTTATAAACCTAATTGTCAATAGTCTCGATGAAATTTGGAGCAGTGGAAGTTCAGAGCATACATGTTTTAATTTTTATTTTTATTTTGTAGTGGTAGCCTTAAAAAATATGAGCTATGTGACAATATTGAAAAATGGAAAAATCACACCATTTGCAAAGGAAATCTGAAATTTTCCTAATTGATTGTACAAAAAAATTAGAAAACATTCAATGGGGATGTTAAAATTTTCATCACAATTGGATATAAGAGTCAGTTAGCTGTATAGAAGATAATTTATTAAAATGCAGAATTTTCGGACCCAGTTCTTTAGAGAAAGCATCACAAATTAAACTACAAATTTGGAAAGGAAAAAGAATGATCGTCGACAGCAGGGTTCGAACCTGCGCGGGCGAAGCCCAACAGATTTCAAGTCTGTCTCCTTAACCACTCGGACATATCGACAAGTTGTACGGAGAGAGAAAAATCAATTGTAAATAATTCTAATTATTTCTTTTCACTCTACAACATTCTTCTTCATCTACATTTAGTCCACGCTTATGACATGTTTACATTTACTACTCTATAATCAGAATTAAACAAAAAGTTTGACTGCGATTAAAATGTAGTTATGTGTTTACGAACCATGGAGGAATCAAAATAGAAGGGGGTCCACACGGAATAAGAAATTTAACCCTTCATTTTGGAAAAAAATGGATTCTTTAGGGGAGGTAGTATTCTTATTCCGCCAGAAAGAAGGGTAGTAATGCATATTTTGTAGCCATAATGCACGCACATAATTTCTAAATTTTCAAGTTCACTATTAATTAGCATACTAATGTCTTATAGAACGTGAACATACCAACATTCATATTGTTTTTTATTCCGATTCAAGTGAACTAGTCAACCTAAACAATTTTTTTATTTTGGAAAGAAGCGATAAAGTTTTATTACGAAGAGCAACCCCAATTACAATAGGTACCAAATGGGTAGATATTTTCCAGTAACCAATTTATTGATTTGAAGATAATTCGCACAAAAACGCAAATGATTTTAAATGCTTAGATGGCTACCACACAAACCACACTACTAGAACTAGAGGTCTTGAGGTAGATATGTCACAAAGACAAGACATAAAAACTTCGTAGAACTAAAAGTCTCAAGGCAAATATGTCAAAAAGACGACTCAAATCCAGTACAAACATAGTTCACATTGTATTAGCAATGGCCTTAAATTATGAGTATGATAAGTAGTGTACAAATCTTTAATTTTTTTTTTATTGCTTTTGAATAATGAAAAATTATGATTAAGATTAGTAGT